>NC_133798.1:27835108-28105108 GCF_043250625.1 Sebastes fasciatus | reverse complement strand
TTCTGTGTATTTGAACAGCAGGTTCAAACATTGATTTGTTTATTCATGTAAAGTGTTAAAGAGATTTTATTTCACATCATCTGTTCACTGTAATTCATCATTAGAAATGAGATTAAAGCTTCAACTGGAAAATTAAAGTGTCTCATGAAGCACTGTGTGTCACGTTGTTTTAGTCATAAATCAGAAATAAACATTAATTAAAATAGTAAAAGTGTATAAGGGTTTAGAACATTATGATAGAAGTATATGATGGTCATCCCCATGCTGTATTATGACTCATCATTTTTGGGGTTGATACCATTTGTTATACAGATTTGGTGCTAAATTTAACAATTTTTTACCACTGGAGAATTGATAAAAATGATCAATAATACCTCTAAAATACCACATTAAGACACCAAGACCTTGAGGAACACCATAGAAAAAGCCATGCTGTGATTTGGGATCAAAAACGTTTGACATTTGGAGATTTCTGCAAGAATTGCATTTTTCGGCGATTGGATGGCGAGCACTTGTGTTGTGTAAACTGCTCAGAAACCCCCTTATTGTCAATCTAGCTAGGAAATCCATCCATCCTCTGAATGCTCTAGGTCTGTAGCTTGTGGCTGTAAAGTTTCATGAGGCTGTGATTATCCTAGAGGTCACCACAGGTCATTTTATACAGTGAGGTCAATGAAATGTCTCCTATGGGGACTAACATCATCACACATGAATACAGTTGGGCTCATGAAAATTGACAAAGATAAAATAATTGAATGATGAAATAAATGATATAAAGAGAGATGAAATAAATCTAAGAATAGGAACATAACTCAGATAAGATCCTGCTTCCTTTCCCCGACCCTTCTCTCACTCATTGACTCGTTCATCTTGATCAAACAGTGTACAAATATACAAGCTACTACTCAGGAACTTGTATGTGCACAGTGTGATATGAGGGGTTGTATCTGCACATCTGGTTGAATAACGTAGCATCATATCTGCTCTGTTTTCTGATGCTCTGCTACGTAGACACACTGTGCATCACAGTCTCGAAATTTTATCTATTTGATTCGTGTACACAGACGCCGTGTGACGCTCAGTACGACTTTCAACAACGGATTTTTAGTGTGTTTTCCTACGAATGTCCAGCAACACGTGGTGCACCTTTCAATTTCCGCTCCAGTCTTTTCAAACTAAAACTACTTGGTTAGGTTTAGGAAAAGATGGTGGTTTGAGTTAAAATAACTCCAGAAGTGCTGTAATTTAAGTACAGAAGCTAAGTGACAAATAAATCATTGTTGACTTCTGGTTTCACACGGGCCATGAACAGCGGTCTCCTGGTGAAGGTCTGGTGTTTTTAGACCCACCCATCCACCCCGACCTCCTCCCTATACGGCGTTCGCCGCTCTTTACACTTCCTGGTTTACATACAAATTGATTTCGTGCTGACCATCACGACAACAAATGCGAAATTCGTGTAGTAGCTGCAGTAGCACTGGCGCGGTTACTTGTCATGAAATAGCGTTGTTGAGTTGAGGTCCTCTCTCCGCTCTGCGTCTGTGAAGTAGTTATGATGATATATATAATATTTTTCTATCCGCAGTGGATCAGATGACTGAATGTAACGCCACCTCAATCTGCTGAGAGTTTTTTTTCCATTTATTTATTTTGTTGAAGAAATATTTTTAATAAAATTAACTCATATGTTCACACTGTAAGAAGCACAACTGGAAGAAAAGTGAGGATGAATTGGCATTAAACAAGACTAGAGTCAGAATAGAGATATAGAATTAACTAAAATGCATAAACGATGGAAATAACGTGAATGTATTTCCTAAACAGATTATTTATTATTGTTATTATTTATTTTAGTTTTTTAGTGCAACATAACAGAAGATAAGTGAACAAGGCATGATGATGAGACAGAGGACAAGCAAAAACTACAGCCAGAACAGCATATATAAATAACTAGAAGAGAAAAAATAATGATTCATGATAATCATTAAAAAGTATAGAGTTTATTAAATATACAGCGGGTAAAATAAGTATTGAACACGTCACCATTTTTCTCGGTAAATATATTTCCAAAGGTGCTACTGACATGAACTTTTCACCAGATGTTGGTAACAACCCAAGTAATCTATACATACAAAGAAACCTAAACAAATAAGTTCAGAAATTAAGTTATGTGTAATAATGTGAAGTGACACAGGGGAAAAGTATTGAACACATGAAGAAAGGGAGGTACAAAAAGGCATGGAAAGCCAAGACAACAGCTGAAATCTATCAGTAATTAGAAAGCAATCCGGCCCCTTGTCAGTGCAAATTAATATCAGCTGGTTCAGTCCCAACTGATGGCCTATAAAAAGGTGTCTAATTACCAAGGTGTCACACAACAAACATCTCATGATGGGTAAAAACAAAGAGCTCTTGCAAGACCTTCGCAACCTTATTGTTGCAAAACATACTGATGAAATTGGCTACAGGCACATTTCTAAACTTCTTAATGTTCCAGTAAGCACTGTTGGGGCCATAATCCGGATGTGGAAAGAACATCATTTCACCATAAACTGGCCACGACCAGGTGCTCCTCGCAAGATTTCAGACAGAGGAGTGAAAAGAATTATCAGAAGAGTTGTCCAAGAGCTAAGGACCACTTGTGGAGAGCTTCAGAAAGACCTGGAATTAGCAGGTACAATTGTTTCAAAGAAATCAATAAGTAATGCACTCAACCGCCATGGCCTGCATGCACGCTCACCACGCAAGACTCCATTGCTGAAGAAAAGGCATGTTGAAGCTCGTTTAAAGTTTGCTGCACAACATTTGGACAAGCCTGTGGAATACTGGGAGAATATAGTCTGGTCAGATGAGAGCAAAGTTTAACTCTTTGGATGCCATAATACACACCATGTTTGGAGGACAAATGGCACTGCACATCACCCTAAAAACACCATACCAACAGTGAAGTTTGGAGGTGGGAACATCATGGTGGCTTTTCAGCATACGGTTTACCTATTAATGCAACTTTAAACATTAGCGTTACTCCTGAATCATGTTGGGGACTTCTTTGGCACTTTTATTTAATTAACGTTCAACTATCATTATTTATATTTTTATTAGAATATCATAATAACAACAGTACAGAAATGCTCCTTTCAGAGTGTTATCTTATTATAATATAATTTGTTGTTGTAATTTGTCAATATAAAGCACTGCATCATATTTTATATCCTAATTATTAGCTTGTCATGTTTATTATGACAATTTGGAAAGTAACTAAAGTTGTAACTAAAAGAGTAGAAGTAGAAAATACTCAAGTAAAGTACAAGTACCTGAAAGTACAGTACTTGAGTAACTGTACTTTGAAAATATACCGATTGGAATAACTTATATATTTATTCTCTGTCTGTTATTCAAAACATCTTCATTCTTTTATTTAAAACATAAACTGCTGTAAGTAGAAGTATAAAATCACATTTTTATGCTTTATAATTTTACTCCACTACATTAATGACAATGGAACAAATGGATATACTCAAGTAAAGTACAAGTAACTTCAAACACAGAATTACAGGAAGAGAGAAATACTATATAAGTATGTGATGATGTGTACTCTATCTCCCTCTAGTGGCTCCTCTCAGTCATTGTGTCCACACAGCAGAAAATAAAGACAACAATAGAGACACAAACTCTAACAGAACTACAGTTTTTCTCAGTCGCTTTGGCTCATTTCTTGAAACAGTCTTAACTTTCTCTAAACTGTAAATGCAATTATCACAACTGTTTGATGGGACATCACAACTCTATTACATGTCTGCAAAACGTAGTAAATCACACAAAACTCTTCATTCATGCTTCAAAATCTGGTTATTGTGTCAGTAAACTGGCCAACGGCACCAAAATGAAAAGTTGTTTTGTCATCATGTGAGCCGGACTGGTCAAAATGATTACGTGTTTTTTCACCATCAACCCTGGAAATGTTTCTTATATACTAATATCTGTTTTGTTGACACTGACTGCTTACTGTACTACACCAGGATGTCAGTTCTGTCTAGCTGAAGGCTGTTATATATCACACAGAGCTTTTTACATTCACATTTCAACAGTTGGTCAAAGTTTACTGGGAAAAGTCAATACTGTACAATAGTACACAGATATGTACATGTGTTTATAGTAAATGTATTTGTGTAGCAATGTGTTACATGTATTATAAACAACAAAAAGTCAGTTATTATAATCATTATCTTGCACACATGAGACAAAACACGTGAAATTTGCTTGACTGAATGAGAATTTTGAATCTGTTGTGAACGACAAACTAATTGTTCAGAGATTTGAGCTCATTGTCTTGAAAAAAATAATTCTGATACGAGAATTGAGCCAAAGCGAATACTTAGATACTGGTATCATCTGAAACTAGAAAACCTAAAGAATCCATTGGTACCAACCGTGTCATACTAGCTTGTAGTGAAGGAGGTTAAATAACGCTCCAAACAAGCATGGCCATTTTCAAAGGGGTCCCTTGACCTCTGACCTCCAGATATGTGAATGAAAATGGGTTCTATGGGCACCCACGAGTCTCCCCTTTACAGACATGCCCACTTTATGATAATCACATTCAGGTTTTTGAATGCAGTATAAATGTGTTTTTCTATCCTTTTCTAAAATAGTGTATCTGAATATTTCTGCATACTGGGGTCCATAAACAGTCTTGAATTACATAAATTGGGTATCACTGTAAAGATGAGACTCTTGTGGATCCAATGAGCCCAGCTGTATTCATGTGTGATGATGTTAGTCCCCATAGTAGACATTTCATTGTAGTGAGAGCAGTTTTTGAAACGTGACCTCACTGTATAAAATGACCTGTGGTGACCTCTAGGATAATCACAGCCTCATGAAACTTTACAGCCACAAACTAGAGACCTAGAGCATTCAGAGGATGGATGGAGTAAGTTTGGAACATTATTTAGCCTCCTTCCTGACAAGCTAGTGTGACATGGTTGGTACCAATGGATTCTTTAGGTTTTCTAGATACCAGTATCTTCACTCTAGTTTTAAAACTGAAAAACAGTAAAGTTGGTCGGGTCTCAGCGGGTTAATACAAAAGCATGTTGAAAAATGAAATTGAAATAGAAATCATACCCAAAAAGGTCAGTTAGTCCGAGTCCACCCAAAGAGCACCTGAGTGGGAACCATCCCTTTATTTCTGGCACCCTCTGCTGTAACCCTCCAACATCACAGCTCCAGTCACACTGAGCATGAGTCAGAACTCCACGAGGTCAAAGACAGCGTATCAGCCTTCATTTAATATACCTGAGACAAACCAGGAAACAGGTTGTTATTCTGCCTCACTGAAACGACACACACACACACACACACACGCACACACACACACACACACACACTGAGAGACGGACGATAAGATTCACCTTCAGACCAAAACCACCACTTCCACTGAGAGAGATCATCTACAGGAGGGAATACTGGGAATACTACCACTTCAACCAGCTGCTGAATCCACAAACTGAACCAGAGTTTTACAAGAACAAAGTCTCAAAGTGAAAGTAACTTTCAGGGAACAGGGAGTGGCTGAGCCGTCTGCCTGCTGTGTTTTCAGCTTCACTCAGAGACTAAATGGCTTCCAGATTAGAGGACGATTTCTGCTGTTCTGTCTGCCACGACATCTTTAAAGATCCTGTCATCCTGTCATGTAGCCACAGCTTCTGTAAAGTCTGTCTGCAGAGCTGGTGGACAGATAAACACGTCCAAGAGTGTCCACTTTGTAAGAGAAGACATTCAAAGCTCTTCCTACCTCCTAACTTGGCTTTAAAGAACGTGTGTGAGAGTTTCTTAAAGGAGAGAGCTCAGAGATCTTCAGAGGCTCTCTGCAGTCTGCACTCTGAGAAACTCAAACTCTTCTGTCTGGACCATCAGCAGCCGGTGTGTGTCGTCTGCAGAGATTCAGAAAAACACACCAACCACATAATCAGACCCATCGATGAAGCTGCACGACAACACAAGAAGGAACTTCAGGAAACTCTGGAGCCCTTAAAGGAGAAGTTAAAGGTTTTTGAAGAAGTTAAAGTGAAGTTTGATGAAACAGCAGAACACATGAAGGTCCAGGCCCGACACACAGAGAGGCAGATTAAGGAACAGTTTAAGAAGCTTCACCAGTTTCTAGAAGAGGAAGAGGAGGCCAGGATGGCTGCACTGAGGGAGGAAGAGGAGCAGAAGAGTCAGATGATGAAGGAGAAGATGGAGGCTGTGAGCAGAGAGATAGCAGCTCTTTCAGACACAGTCAGAGCCACAGAGGACGAGCTGAGAGCTGAAGACGTCTCATTCCTGCTCAACTACAAGGCTGCAGTGGAAAGAGTTCAGCAGCGCCCCCTGCTGGAGGATCCACAGCTGCTCTCAGGAGCTCTGATAGACCAGGCCAAACACCTGGGCAACCTGACCTTCAACATCTGGAACAAGATGAAGGACATGGCCTCCTACACTCCTGTGATTCTGGACCCAAACACTGCTGATCCAATACTCATCCTGTCTGAAGATCTGACCAGTGTGAGACGAGGAACAGTGAGACAGCAGTTTCCTGATAATCCAGAGAGGATTGATGCTTTATTTTACTGCTCTGTCCTGGGGTCTGAGGGCTTTAACTCAGGGACTCACAGCTGGGATGTCCAGGTTGGAGACAGTACATACTGGGAACTGGGTGTGTTAGCAGAGTCTGTCCAGAGGAAGGGAGGCCTACGGTCTGAATTATGGAGAATATGGTTAGATAATGGTATATACGGAGTATCCTCACCACCAGGAATACCCACTGTTCTCGTAGTCCAGAAGAAGCTCCAGAGGATCAGAGTGAATCTGGACTGGAACAAAGGAAAGCTGTTGTTCTCTGATCCTGATACTAACACACCCATACACACCTACACACACACTTTTACTGAGAGGATGTTTCCATTCATTGACACTGTGGATTATCTCCCACTGAAGGTTTTACCAGTGAAGGTCTCTGTGACTTTAGGACAACAGAAATAGATGATGATGATGATGATGATGATGATGATGATGGTGGTGACTTCCCCGCTCTATATGTAAATTAACACTTAGTAAACACACGGCTACTACAGCAGACGTTGTGATGTAACATTACAGGAATGTCAGTAGTAATATCCTACATATTTGTGAATTCAGGTACATTTTATTAACATTTTATTAACATCAAAATAAAAGGTTATTGTACCGGCAGAGAGCCGGGGATGTGAGAGAGAGTGAGCGGGTATCAGCTCCGTGCAAAGCAGCAAAACAAAAACACAGACACATCTCCAACAGTCTGATAATAATGACCTTCCCCTGACTACACTTTTAAAAAAACACTGTTTTTACAGTTTTTTTTCAAGAAATTTTTCATTTTTTGTCTGTATTTCAAAATGACAGAAAAAAAATATAAAAATGAAATGTTTCATTTGTGATTTATATGTAAATGGTCTTAGATGTACAGTATTTTTTGTAATCACAATAGTAAATATCTGTATTTAAGCTTTTCTTGATCATTTTTAAAGATAATATTCTGTTTTTTAGATGTTTATGACTCTATTTTAACAATTAATTTATGTTAGAAGAAAAGGATTTCATGGAATTCTAAAAATATTTCTTGTAAAAATACAGATTTTTTTTGCAAAACTTCTGAGAGTTAATGTAAATTTGGGCTTTTGCAACGTAAAATTACATGTTTCATTTGAGATTTATATGTAAATGGTCTTAGATTTACGGTGTATGACTATTCTAACAATAAATATATGTTAAAAGTAAAATATTTCTTGTAATATTACAGTATTAAAGGCTAATTATATAAAAATAATTTTTTTTTTTTTTTTACAGTTTATTTATGTTAATTAACGGACAGTATTTTTCCTTTTTTTAACAGACATTTTCTGGCGCCCCTGCTGCTGGAAAATTTCCGTTATTTTACACTTTTTTTTTACAGTGTATAGTAGTCTGATAGTCTGTAGATATGTAGCCTAGAAACAAGATATATATAAATAAAACACAGTTGTACTGACAGGATACAGTAGAGCACAGAGGTCGTTACCATGACGCCAGGCGTCTTCCTGTCTATTCACCTGAGGACTCAGAGACCCGCGGATCCCAGCGGGACGTCAGTAGAGTAGACGGTCCTTAATGTGGACCAGGACACATTCACTACACACTGCTAAAAGAATGAGGTCATATGAGACCCAGACCACCTCTGAATGTGGTCTGAGGGATCTGATCTCAATGTGTCTTTAGTGCGTTCACACCTGTACTTAGAGCTGTCCACTTGTGATCACTGAGGACGCATGTTAATACCAGGTCTGAACAGGGCCTACGGTCCAGGTCTGGACAGGGCCTACGGTCCAGGTCTGAACAGGGACTATGGTCTGGGTCTGAACAGGGCCGACGGTCCAGGTCTGAACGGGGCCTACGGTCCAGGTCTGAACAGGGTCTATGGTCCAGGTCTGAACAGGGCCTATAGTCCAGGTCTGAACCGGGTCTATGGTCCAGGTCTGAGGACATTTACATGCCAATACACACTCATAGCTCCGCCCCTAAACTTCAGCCCCGCCTCTTCCATAACTCGGGACCGTTAGTCGTAGACGGACTCTTCATCATTGCAGTCAGCAGAGTTCCTGTTTCTTTGTGCCTGGCTGCATGGATTATGGGTTTATTTAGTAACATGATGGTGGTGGGAGGGGCTACTCTTTGGTTTACCATTATTGATTATTGATTATATATTTAATGTGAAGTTTCTGTGTATTTGAACAGCAGGTTCAAACATTGATTTGTTTATTCATGTAAAGTGTTAAAGAGATTTTATTTCACATCATCTGTTCACTGTAATTCATCATTAGAAATGAGATTAAAGCTTCAACTGGAAAATGAAAGTGTCTCATGAAGCACTGTGTGTCAAGTTGTTTTAGTCATAAATTAGAAATAAACATTAATTAAAACAGTGAAAGTGTATAAGGGTTTAAAACATTATGATAGAAGTATATGATGGTCATCCCCATGCTCTATTATGACTCATCATTTTGGGGTTGATACCATTTGTTATACAGATTTGGTGCTAAATTTATCAATATTTTACCACTGGAGAACTGATAAAAATGATCAATAATCCCTCCAAAATACCACATTAAGACACCAAGACCTTGAGAAACACCATAGAAAATGATGAGTGCATAAAATACATAAACGATGGAAATAACATGAATGTATTTCCTAAACAGATTATTTATTATTGTTATTATTTAGTTTTGTTTTTTAGTGCAACATCACAGAAGATAAGTGAACAAGGCATGATGATGAGACAGAGGACGAGCAAAAACTACAGCCATAACAGCATATATAAATAACTAAAAGAAAAAATAATGATTCATGATAATCATTAAAAAGTATAGAGTTTATTAAATATATATAACTTGTATAAGCTTGTTCCACTTCGACTAAGTGGCAAAAAACAACAACTAAAACCTATTAATGCAACTTTAAACATTAACGTTAATCCTGAATCATGTTGGGGACTTCTTAGGCACTTTTATTTAATTAACAGTCAACAATCATTATTTATATTTTTATTAGAATATCATAATAACAACAGTACAGAAATGCTCCTTTCAGAGTGTTATATTATTATAATATATTTTGTTTTTGTAATTTGTCAATATAAAGCACTGCATCATATTTTATATCATAATTATTAGCTTGTCATGTTTATTAAGAAAATGTAACTAAAGTTGTAACTAAAGGAGTAGAAGTAGAAAATACTCAAATAAAGTACAAGTACCTGAAAGTACAGTACTTGAGTAACTGTACTTTGAAAATGTACCGATTGGAATAACTTATATATTTATTCTCTGTCTGTTATTCAAAACATCTTCATTCTTTTATTTAAAACAGAAAATGCTGTAATTCACTGATGTGTTTCTAATTTACTGATGGATTTGGAGGTTTCAACCCCCCAGAACCCAAGCCCCGTAAACTGCAACACACATCAGACATCACAATGGTTTTAAGAAAAAAATTAAGATTTTTATTTTCATAAATAACTGTATTAATTATAATATAAATAAAAGATTGATCCCTGATATTGTTGGCTTAAAAGTGTTTAGTCAGTTTCACTGCAACAAGAATTACAGGGGGAAGAGTGTATTTTCTTTCTTTCTTTCTTTCTTTTTAAATTACATTTTATTTGTTTCCTTAATGCAGAAAATGAGGAAGCATTTTTCAAATTATTTTTAATTTAATTTTTATTTATTTATTTGTTCATTTGTTACCTCATGTAGAAAATGCTGAAGGACGCCCGCCGGCATTTTTTAATTTATGTTTTATTTTATTTTTATTTATTTATTTGCTAATTTATTACCTCAATGCAGAAAATGAGGAAGGGCACCCACGAGCATTTTTTTTTAATTTATTTTTTATTGTATTTTATTTCCATTCATTGAAAAAATTCCATTATTTTTTTTATTTCTTTTTTTTACAGATGATGGCGTCCTATGCGACCGCCTATGGCCCATGCCTTAAGCCGGCCCCGATACAAGTACCTGAAAATTGTACTTAAGTGCAGTACAGATGATACATCTCAGAGTGTTTATTTTGATATAATAATAAATTTGACTTCATTTCAACACTGCTTTATTTATTTGTATGTATTGAAGACACAGAGGCAGCAACTCCATTAGAAACGTTGGAGTTTATTTTATGTTTTTAATGTAAAATCTTAATCTGAAAACAATAACAATAAATGTAATGTAAAAACTACAATATTTCAATCTGAGATGTAGTGGAGTAGAGGTATAAAGTAGCATAAAATGGAAATACTCAACTTAAGTACAAGTACCTCAAAAGGACTTGAGTAAATGTACATTCTACCATGAAAATGGATACTCAAGTAATGTAAAAGTACATCAAAATGACACACAAGTACAGGAATTGTGTAAAAGTACTTTCTGACTCCAATAAAACTGCAGTAATGTGTAAACAGTGAGAGATGCAGCTTCTATCATGACCTCTATGACTAACTCCATGTGTCACTGATGGCTCAAACCAAACTCCTATTTAAAACACAGCCTTTTTAAGCCCCTCGTAGTGTTTCTGTGCATCAGCGGTGGAGTAATTGCTCCCTGGGTGGGACATGAAGTTGTCTGGATAAACTTCCAACAGCATCACATGCAAGAGTACAAGTACCTCAAAGTGATACTTAAGTACAAAAGTACTTTTTGATCAAGCGAAAGAAAGGAACTAAAGAAAACTGCAGTAGTGGGTAGCTAAATGTAGATTACAGCATAACGTATTTGTTGATTATATTTACCATCTGAATATACTATAACAAACATCAGGTAAATACAATGCACTAAAAACTACAATATTTCAATCTGAGATGTAGTGGAGTAGAGGTTCTAAAGTAGCATTAATGGAAATACTCAAGTTAAGTACAAGTACATCAAAGGACTTGAGTAAATGTACATTCCACCACTGCTGAAAAGTAACGATACATGTAGTGCAGTAAAAAGTACAATGAAATGTGGTATAAAGTAGCAGAAAATACTCAAGTAAAGTACAAGTACCTCAAATAGACACACAAGTACAGGACTTGTGTAAAAGTACTTTCTGACTCCAATAAAACTGCAGTAATGTGTAAACAGTGAGAGATGCAGCTTCTATCATGACCTCTATGACTAACTCCATGTGTCACTGATGGCTCAAGCCAAACTCCTATTTAAAACACAGCCTTTTTAAGCCCCTTGTAGTGTTTCTGTGCCCCAGCAGCACTGGAGTTATTTATTCTGATATAATAACACAGTTGACTTCATTCCACCACTGCTTTATTTATTTGTCAGAATTTATTTATTTGTAAAATAGACCCACTGAGGAGGTAACTGTAGTAGAAACAGAGGAGCAGGAGATAAGGCCGAGCCACCTGTGCTCTTCCTCCTCCTCCTCCTCCTCCTCCTCCTCCTCCTGCTGCTCCTCCACAGAGTGCAACAGCCCGTCAGCTCCACCAGCGAGCAGCCGAACATGGAGTCTGATCAACGGCAGACTGAGGGCGGACGGTCCGGTCCTAGTCTGGATCCATGAAGGAGAACCAGAACCAGAACCAGAAACACAACAAAAACTGCTCCGCTTCTCTGCCGAGTTACATGCAGTGTGTGTGTGTGTGTGCAGACTTTCTCTCCATAGAGTTTCACTGAGTTTACATCCGGGTTTTTTCCCTAGGCAATGGGAGTCGCAGCACCGCCGTTCCTTAGGCAAAGTGAAATAAATTCGCTGCACCGACACAAAAAGTAGTCCGCTTTTCCAACACATTTTCGCCTTACCTCGCGCCCCCGATCCTCTCGATTTAACGAACTTTAACAACAAAACGTGCCAACATCAAACGCTTTATCGCTCGCAAACGCACCTTAATTGTACGTGTAAGTAGTTTTTTGTCCCCCCTTCCTCCAGCTCCGCGGCGCAGGGATCTCGACGCCGTGCTGAGGCTGAGAGCTGAATGAGATTGAAGAAGAGTTCTTCTTGTTTTGTAGCTTCAGTTTTTTTTCTCTTGTTTTTAACACCAAATTTTAAAACTAAAACATAAAATACAGCAACAAAACAAAGCTCCGCGGGAAGGGAGAGCGAGCTTATATATGTGCTGTTATTGCACCGTGGATCGGCTTCTTCTTCTTCTTCTTCTTCTTAGATATATATATATTTAATTAACCCTACAGGAGGACTGCTGCTGAGTAAGTGCACATTGGGGCTTTTTTTAATTTCATAACTTTAATTTTCCACTCTCTCTTGTCAAACTTCACCTGCTGTCTTGTCTCCTTTTGGCTGCTGTGTGTGTTAGCTGTGTGTCAGGTGTGTGAAGCTGGTGTTCCTTCATTCAGCAGGGCTTTTCCCCCCTTTCTGTTGTATTTGTAGCTGGTGTGTTTCTTATTCTAGGAGTTGATATTGTGGAGGACAAGAGAGAGCGGCCGAGAGAGAGAACTTAGACCCGCACAACGAGCTGCTGCTGCTCGGCGTCAGTTTGGAAGATGGCGTCCTATTTAAGAGACTGTTTCTCATTCTCATATCTTCTATTTCCTCTGTTTTCTCCCTAACCCACATCGGCCCCTTACCACGACGTTTATTATGATCATATCTTTGATGTAAGTTATCAGCTGTGTTAGCTGTTAGCTGCTAACAGGATGGTTAGCATTAGCTCAACGGCTGCAGAAAAGCTAACACTTGTCCGTTAACACAGTGGAGCAATGTCGGATGCTTATTTTAACACCAACCAACATTGAGAAACACTCACACGTTTATTAGTAGTGATAGTTTACAGCTGTTTATTTTAATACACTGGAGATATTTGAACATCCATTCGACTATAGTTGGCTTTTTTATAATATAAGATTGGGTTTATAAAACGTTTATTTCCAAAACACACCACCCCACCGAAACAAAAAAACACTTTCCATGTATCTCAACTCCCGCAGCAGAAGAAGCACTTAACAGGCTCTCATCTTGGAGAGGAAAAAAAAAAAAACCCTCCATTTTATATATAGCTTCATTTTCTTGCCTTTTTTTTTTTTTCGGGGGGCCTTTTTCGTGTCTGCAGCGGGCAGCTATGTGATGCTGATGGTGAAGTTTATCCAGACAACTTCCATGTCCCACCCAGGGAGCAATTACTCCAATTAACCCAGGCAGCAGTTTATACATACTGCCAGGGAACCCATGAACAGAAACACTACGAGGGGCTTAAAAAGGCTGTGTTTTAAATAGGAGTTTGGTTTGAGCCATCAGTGACACATGGAGTTAGTCATAGAGGTCATGATAGAAGCTGCATCTCTCACTGTTTACACATTACTGCAGTTTTATTGGAGTCAGAAAGTACTTTTACACAAGTCCTTTACTTGTGTCTATTTGAGGTACTTGTACGTTATTTCATACGACTACTCCACCAAATTCCATTGTACTTTTTACTGCACTACATGTATTGTTACTTTTCAGCAGTGGTGGAATGTACATTTACTCAAGTCCTTTGAGGTACTTGTATTTAACTTGAGTATTTACATTTTATGTTACTTTATACCTCTACTCCACTACATCTCAGATTGAAATATTGTAGTTTTATACTGCACTATATTTACCTGACAGCTTTAGTTGTAGTATATTCAGATGGTAAATATAATCAACAAATACTTTTTGCTGTAATATACATTTAGCTCCCCACTAATGCAGTTTTATTTAGTTTCTCTCGTCTCGATCAAAAAGTACTTTTAACTAAGTTCTTTACTTAAGTATCATTTTGAGGTACTTGTACTCTTGCATGTGATGCTGATGGAAGTTTATCCAGACAACTTTATGTCCCACCCAGGGAGTAAGTACTCCACAGCTGATGTACAGAAACACTACAAGGGGCTTAAAAAGACTGTTTTTTTAAATAGGAGTTTGGTTTGAGCCATCAGTGACACATGCAGTTAGTCATAGAGGTCATGATAGAAGCTGCATATCTCACTGTTTACACATTACTGCAGTTTTATTGGAGTCAGAAAGTACTTTTACACAAGTCCTGTACTTGTGTGTCTATTTGAGGTACTTGCACTTTACTTGAGTATCCATTTTCTGCTACTTTATACCACATTTCATTGTACTTTTTACTGCACTACATGTATTGTTACTTTTCAGCAGTGGTGGAATGTACATTTACTCAAGTCCTTTGAGGTACTTGTACTTAACTTGACTATTTACATTTTATGTTACTTTATACATCTACTTCACTTCATCTCAGATTGAAATATTGTAGTTTTTACTGCACTATATTTACTTGACAGCTTTAGTTGTAGTATATTCAGATGGTAAATATAATCAACAAATACTTTATGCTGTAATATACATTTAGCTACCCACTAATGCAGTTTAGTTTAGTTTCTTTTTTTTCCCGCTTGATCAAAAAGTACTTTTACCTAAGTTTATCCAGACAACTTCATCTCCCACCCAGGGAGTAATTACTCCACAGCTGATGTACAGAAACACTAGGAGGGGCTTAAAAAGACTGTTTTTTTAAATAAGAGTTTGGTTTGAGCCATCAGTGACACATGGAGTTAGTCATAGAGGTCATGATAGAAGCTGCATCTCTCACTGTTTACACATTACTGCAGTTTTATTTGGAGTCAGAAAGTACTTTTACACAAGTCCTTTACTTTAGGTCTCATTTTGAGGTACTTGTACTTTACTTTATACGACTACTCCACTAAATGTCCTTGTACTTTTTACTGCACTACATGTATTGTTACTTTTCAGCAGTAGTGGAATGTATATTTACTCAAGTCCTTTGAGGTACTTATACTTAACTTGAGTTGTTCCATTTTATGTTACTTTATACCTCTACTCCACTACATCTCAGATTGAAATATTATAGTTTTTACTGCACTATATTTACCTGACAGCTTTAGTTGTAGTATATTTAGATGGTAAATATAATCAACAAATACTTTATTTTAGAGTATTTTCAATTTATACCACTTTCTACTTCTTCTCCAATACATCTTACAGGGAAATATTGTACTTTCTATTGCAGTACTATTTATCTGACAGCTTTACTAATACTAAAATAATAATCTGATAATACTTCTGTACTTTTACTGCTGATACTTTAACACACAAAGCTGATAATACTTGTGTACTTTTACTGCTGATACTTTAACCGCATGAAGCTGATAATACTTGTGTAATTTTTCTGCAGACAGATTACTTTCACTACTGACTCTTTAACTACATGTAGCTCATGATACTTCTGTACTTTTACTTCTGATACTTTAACTACATGAAGTTGATTATACCTGAGTACTGTTACTTCTGACTCTTTAACTATATGTAGCTGATAATACTTCTGTACTTTTACTGCAGGCTAAGTACTTTTACTACTGATACTTTAACTACATGAAGCTGATGATACTTCTGTACTTTTACTGCTAATGCTTTAACTACACAAAGCTGATAATACTGCTGTACTTTTACTGCAGACCGAATGCTTTTACTACTGATACTTTAACTACATGAAGCTGATGATACTTCTCTACTTTTACTATTGATACTTTTACTACATGGATCTGATAATACTTTTGTACTTTTACTGCTGATACTTTAACTACACAAAGTTTATAATACTTTACTTTTACTTCAGACAGAGTACTTTTCCTACTGATACTTTAACTACATGAAGCTGATAATACTTCTGTACTTTTCCTGCTGATACTTTACCTACACAAAACTGATAATATTGTGTACTTTTAGTGCTGATGTTTTAACTACATGAAGGTGATAATACTTCTGTACTTTTACTGTGCACTCGGAGTACTTTTACTACTGATACTTTAACTGCATGAAGCTAATAATACTTGTATACTTTTACTGCTGATAATTTAACTACACAAAGCTGAAAATACTTCTGTACTTTTACTTGTGATACTTAAACTACATGAAGCTTATAATACTTCTGTACTTTAAATGCAGACCGAGTACTTTTACTACTGATACTTTAACTACATGAAGCTCATGATACTTCTCTACTTTTACTACTCATACTTTTACTTCATGAATCTGATAATACTTGTGTACTTTTCCTACTGATACTTTAACTCCACAAAGCTGGTAATACTTCTGTACTTTTACTGCTGATTTTTTAACTACATAAAGGTGATAACACTTCTATACTTTTACTGTGCACTCTGAGTACTTTTACTACTGATACTTTAACTGCATGAAGCTGATAATACTTCTGTGATTTTACTGCTAAGACTTTAACTACATGAAGCTGATAATACTTCTGTACTTTTACTGCAGACCTAGTACTTTTATTACTGATACTTTAACTACATGACGCTGATGATACTTCTGTACTTTTCCTACTGATACTTTAACTGCACGAAGCTGACAAAACTGATAATACTTGTGTACTTTTACTGCTGATACTTTAACTACACAAAGTTTATAATACTTTACTTTTACTTCAGACAGAGTACTTTTAATACTGATACTTTAACTACATGAAGCTGATAATATGTGTACTTTTAGTGCTGATGTTTTAACTACATGAAGCTGATAATACTTCTGTACTTTTCCTGCTGATACTTTAACTACACAAAGCTGATAATATGTGTACTTTTAGTGCTGATGTTTTAACTACATGAAGCTGATAATACTTCTGTACTTTTACTACTGATACTTTAACTGCATGAAGTTAATAATACTTATATACTTTTACTGCTGATATTTAAACTACACAAAGTTGAAAATACTTCTGTACTTTTGCTACTGATACTTTAACTACATGAAGCTGATGATACTTCTCTACTTTTACTTCTCATACTTTTACTACATGAATTTGATAATACTTGTGTACTTTTCCTACTGATACTTTAACTACATGAAGCTGACAAAGCTGATGATACTTATGTACTTTTACTACTGAAACTTTAACTACACAAAGCTGGTAATACTTCTGTATTTTAACTTCTGATGTTTTAACTACATGAAGGTGATAATACTTCTATACTTTTACTGTGCACTCTGAGTACTTTTACTACTGATATTTTAACTGCATGAGGCTGATAATACTTGTGTACTTTTACTGCTAAGACTTTAACTACATGAAGCTGATAATACTTCTGTACTTTTACTGCAGACCTAGTACTTTTATTACTGATACTTGAACTACATGACGCTGATGATACTTCTGTTCTTTTACTACACAAAGCTGATGATACTTGTGGACTTTTACTGCAGACCGAGTACTTTTACTGCTGATATTTTAACTACAGAAAGCTGATAATATTGTGTACTTTTCCTACTGATACACTATACTTACAACATGAAGCTGACAAAGCTGATAATATTTGTGTACTTTTACTGTGCACTCTGGGTACTTTTAGTACTGATACTTTAACTGCATGAAGCTGATAATACTTCTGTAATTTTACTACTGATACTTTAACTACACAAAGCTGGTCATATTGTGTACTTTTACTGCTGATACTTTAACTACATGAAGCTGATAATACTTCTGTACTTTCACTGCTGATACTTACAAATACACAAAGCTGATAATACTTTTGTATTGTTACTACTGATACTTTAACTACATGAAGCTGTGAATACGTCTGTACTTTTACTGCAGACCTATTACTTTTACTCCTGATACTTTAACTACATGACGCTGATTATACTTGTGTACTTTTACCACGAATACTTTAACTACACAAAACTGATAATACTTGTGTACATTAACTGCTGATAGTTTTGTATCAAAAGAGTAAAAGTACTCATAATGATTAATTACTTTGGTAATTAGTAGGAGTCTGAGTACTTCATGTACTGTTTGGTAGTTTTAACTTTGTTAAGGGATGAGGTTTTATCAGCTCATTATACTTTGAAATAAGCAGTAGTAATATTTCCAGTACTAATATTTAGAGTAAAAAGTGCAGCGTTTATATTAAAGTGAAGTGGAGAATTAAAGTTTCCTTATGTTGAAACATGAGTAAGGTGCAGTACTTGAGTAAATGTACTTAGTTACTTTCCACCTCTAGATCCACAGTAAAGACAGTGGTGGGCAAACAGCGGCTTGTGGAGCTACTGCGGCCCTCCAACAAAGATATTCGGCCCCCTGATGAAAGCTTCACTCTCAGAGTTTACATCAAAATAATAAAAGTACTTGATTTTTCCTGACAGGCCAAAATACAACATGGCTGCAAACTGCAAACTGCAAAGATAGTTTATGAGGTAAAAGAAGCATCACTCTGTAACATCACTGAGTGTTTTTGTAGTCCCAACAGTGCAGCCGTTGTCTACTTTCTACTTAAATGTTCATTCTTATCAGATCAATAATGTAAGATGATCAACTTCGTAGTTCGTGATCAGGATCAAGTAGCTCGTCAGGTATATATTTAATCAACATTTAGGTAAATCTAGAAGTATCAGATTCTGAAATGGCAGAAAATCAATATTAAAAGACTCGGATCGGGGCCAAAAAACTTAATCTGGACATCCCTTCAGATGTAAATAAAAGGCTTGTTTAAATCCCAATCAATATGATCATATAACTTAATATAGTAATAATCAATACCTCCACATGAAGGGAGGCAGGTTATCTGAACACAGCATGGTGCTGAAATTCAGTCTAATAAAAGTACAAGATAAATAATATAATTAGACCGTAACAGTGTTGTGGCATTTAGAAACATACACATGGAGCAGGACACCGTTTATTGATTATTGATAACCGATCAGCTGCTGTATCTAATGGGATCAATAATAGGGCTGGGACGATTCGCCTATCTCCTGATTCGATACTATCACTATACGTGGGTGCTGATTCGATATGTATTGTGATTTTTAAGTATAGCAATTCAATATTATGATTAATTGTGATTAACTTTTTGAACACTAGACCATGGGGAAAAAGTTGAATCATACACTTCTAGGGACTTTTAATTTGTAAAATATCTAAATTAATCCAGTAAAAATGTTTGATTTTCAGCCTGTATGTAGTCAGAGATGTCCTGAAGTCAAATATATCGGTCAGTGTCAGGAATTATTTATTAAATTTTTTTCCAGCAACCCAAAAATCAAGGAATAAAGACATTTCCTTCACAAATTAGTGGTATTTTCTTTTTAATTTATAAGGGACATGTAATGTTTTACACTTCTGGTATACTTCTTATTTCCATATATGCATTCTGTATATACAGTTCCCTTTGTTAACACCTTATTTTGAAAACCAGATGTAGTCACACGTGTATACTTACTCTAACTTCTCCAAGGTGGTCTCTAACTCTCCCGTCAGCTCCGTTCTCTTTATACATCCATGGTCAGCTCCATCGGGGCCGTTTGAATGCATTTAACATAAAATCGTGATACGTAGGTGAATCGTTTTTTTCCCGCCCCTAATCAATAACCTCTGAATTCAGATACACTCCTGACAGCCGTGTTACTTGTTTCTGTGGAGTCTACTGGATTCTATTTTAAAGAAGAGTTGTAAATGTAGTTGATGGATGGATGTGTGACGTTCGGACGCAGAAGTACTTTTGACATTCAGGTTATTAGTAAATGTGATGTGATTTGAATAGTCTGAATACTGAGGTTGAGAAAATGGATATTTAACCTTTTTAGTGTGTATTTGCTAAAGATGATTTATATTTGATACATTTGATTTAGGGCTGTTAAAGTGACAGTAGGCAGTATATTTTTGGCATCATTGGGCAAAAATTCCACAATAACCTTTCAGCATATTGTAATTCAAGTGTTCTTAGAGAGACTTCTGCACCTCATCATGGCTCTGTTTTCAGGCTTTAGAAAATTTGTTTGCCATGTTATGATTTTAACATATTTTTTATGCTAAATGCAGTACCTGTGAGGGTTTCTGGACAATATTTGTCATTGTTTCATGTTGTTAATTGAGTTACAATAATAAATATATACATACATTTGCATAAAGCAGCTAGTTGTCCACTCCCATGTTGATAAGAGTATTAAATACTTGACAAATATCCCTTTTAAGGTACATTTTGAACAGATAAAAAAATTGCGATTAATTTGCGATTAACTACGGACAGTCATGCGATCGCAATTACATATTTTAATTAATTGACATCCCTATTTGATAGTAATTTTAAAATCAACAAAGAGTAATTACATTTTGTAAATAGTGTTTTTGAAGAAGAAAATTATTGTAATGGTTTGTATAGAGGGGATGGATTTTCTGAAATGGATTAAAAGAAACAAACAAACTTCTTCTTCTTTATCTTCTTCTTCTTCTTGTGCATCCTCTTAATGATTGAGACTGAAGCTCCTCGTCAGGTGACTTTTAGTGACGTGATCGTCATCCTGAGTTGAGGAGTCATCCCTGAGTCATATTGTCCTTGGCTGAGTTGATTCTAGGGCAGAATTAGACCAACTTTATTGATCCCACGCAGGGGAATTCAAGTGTCAATAAAAAAGCTGGTAATAAAAGTGTGAGAGTAATAATACAGCAGACGTCATAGAAAATATTTTATTTAAACAGAAAGTATCGATGTAGAGTCAGTTTGGATGTTTTATTTGAAAAGTAACACAATGACTTTATAGAGAGAAACTGGGAATTATGATATGAATATATAGAAAAGACAGTGGAGTAGAAATGTGTATAAATAAGAGGTGCAGCTAGTGATTATTTTCATTATTGATTAAACTGATGATTATTTTCTCTAAAATGAAGAAATGCTTGTCAAGGTGACGTATTCCGATTGTTTTATTTGACCAAAGATATTCAGTTTTTCTGTCTAATAAGACCAAAGAAATCAAATCTTCACATTTGTTTTTGCTGGAAAAATAGTTGCTGATTAATTTTCTGTCGATCAATTAATCAATTAATTGACTAATCGTTGCAGGTCTTATATAAGTTAGGGCTTCCAATCGATTGAAATATTTAATCGTGATTAATCGCAAATTTATTGCACAATTTTTTTATCTGTTCAAAATGTACCTTAAAGGGAGATTTTTCAAGTATTTAATACTCTTATCAACACGGGAGTGGACAAATATGCTGCTTTATTCAAATGTATGTATATATTTATTATTGTTAATCAATTAACAACACAAAACAATGACAGATATTGTCCAGAAACCCTCACAGGTATGTGAGAGGTATGCTGGGGCATGGGTTAGATATGTTGTTACTAAAGTCATTTTTTAGTTTAACAATGCCATCATACCAGGAAGAAAGAGATGCCTTCAAGGGTCAATTTATTGATCTATTTAAAAACCTGGAAATCACAGTGCTCACATCCTAATCAACCAACGCCGAGTACACAAACATAGGAAATTAATAGCTATAAAATAAAATAACACATAAAATACAACATAAATGGAAAACATATGATTGAGTTGATAGTTTACATAGAAACATACTTTATAGAAGAAAGTGTACTATTTTAGTTTATGGGTAAAACTTGTGATATGTTGTTTATGTTTGGTGTCGAAACAGAAAATAACGTGTTATTAATGTTTGGTAGAGAGAAGCTGAATATTGACAGTTATTTATTTGTTGTTGTGTGTTTGTTGTGTTTGACAGGGCAGCACAGAGGGGTGGAGTCCAGTCCCACAGCCAGGTGGTGAGTCACCGCATTTATTAAGATATAACAACAAAGTGAATTTATAATAACATCAGTGAATTAATACTGCATGGTACTTCAATCATAACAACCATTTAATGGTAATAATATTTAATACAAACTACTTTAGTGGCATAATATAGCACAGTTACATGTAACCTGTTTAGTTTTAGATAATAATTATAATAAAGTGATAATAAACCTTCTCTGAATAAAAGATAATGATGACACACGTCATTTAGTTTTAATTTAATGATAAAGTTATATTTTAAGAGAAAAGTTACAGTCAAACATCCTCAGTTCAAGGTTACAGTACCTTTTTAGGAAAAAATATAATATAATGATGTAAATAATCATGATAACTACGTACATTTACTCAAGGACTGCACATCTCAGAGGTAAATATTGTACTTTTTACTCCACTATATTTATTTGATACTTGTAGTTACTTTTTACATTAAAAAAATATCTGATCTGATGCAGTACTGTACTAGTAATCTACCCAGTAGTACACAAAGTATCTACAATCAGCTCCACATTGATAAACTACAACATTAAAATGCTTTTATATGAATTATTGATAAAAACAAAATAATATATATATGTGTGTATATATATTTAAGTACATTTTGCTTATGACTTTTACTTGCAATTAAATATTTTTACATCAATGTATTAGTACTTTTACTTAAGTACTTAACTAAGTATCACTGATGATAAGTTAAATGTACTTCTTCCTGTTCCAGTTGATATATAAACATATTAACCTCTTAGTAACGACACAAATACCATGTTTCAGGTGGTAATACAAGTCACATATACTGTGTTTAAAATTAAGCAAAGATGTCAGTGATAACGAAATAATTAAGCAATAATGTTAGTAATAAAACAATGTAAAGTAACTTAACTTGTTAGTAAAGACGTAACTTGTTTCAGTTACTACTAAAAGTTTTTTATTTATTAAAATGAAGTAAAGCTAAACTGTGTGTGTCAGGAATAAAATATTCAATAATAAAGTAAAACTCCATCTTATTACTTTTATTATAATTATTGTGAAATAAAGAAACATTTTGTTTTAGCTACAAGTAGTTTTGAATAATTTCAACTATTTTTGTTTTCCAACATTCAGAAATATAAACTTTATTCAGACGCAGTCCGCTGCCATTCAAAGATGATGATGTGACTATCACACTTAGTTATAGCTTTATTATAGTAATGATGTTTTGTGTTCAGTCACTGATTCAGTTCGTAACATATAAATGATTTAGTAATAATAATAAAGTTTCAGCGTAACTGAAGAAGAATTGAAGTTAAATGTTGTTTTGTTTTGTCTTCAGCGGCACTTTAATGCTTCAGTTGGATGGTTTTCCTACTGGAGACGGTGTTCAGGTAACAGGCCACTTATTAAATATTCATCAATGATAATTAATCTCTTGTAATAATATTCATATAAAAGGTTTATAATATGTAAAAGTTTTTAGTTTGGTCCACTCCAGACTCACTCTGTGACCTTGTTTGACCTTGACGGAAAAATATTATTGTCAGCATCAAATAGGAAGTCCTTATGTGGCAGTATCTCACGTTGCTATGACAACAGCCCAGATGCAGCTGATTTCTGTTGAACCGTGTGTGTGTGTGTGTGTGTGTGTGTGTGTGTGTGTGTGTGTGTGTGTGTGTGTGTGTGTGTGTGTGTGTGTGTGTGTGTGTGTGTGTGTGTGTGTGTGTGTGTGTGTGTGTGTGTGTGTGTGTGTGTGTGTGTGTGTGTGTGTGTGTGTGTGTACAGGCTGATCGATCGGCTGGTAGACTGACTGGATCCATGATGGAATTACAGACGTTACAGGAGGCCCTGAAGGTGGAGATCCAGATCCATCAGGTACGATGTGTCTCCACTAGTGGTCATTTATTCTGATGTGTTTTTCTTTAGTCTGAGTCCCGGGTCAAATGTCCTGGTTAGTTTTTTTTATCATATTTAGTCACCTCATCATTTTTTTTTAGTTGACTAAAAGTCTGGTTATTTCATGCCGACCTCACACCAAATGACTTTTCAAGTGATTTCACTGTCGCAGACCAGTACTCATAGTGGGCTTCATTTTACTCCGTGGCGTACCGTGACTTTTTCTTGCGTACCGGCACTTCTCACAAGCTGAGGGAAATGTCTTTATTCTTTGATTTTTGGGTTGCTGGATAAAATGTAATAAATAATTCCTGACAATGACTGATATATTTGACTTCAGGACATCTCTGACTACATACATGCTGAATATCGTATTGTTATCGTATCGCGGTAACGTACGGTAAAGCGGGCCGTCACTCTCATCTCCGTGGTCAAATGGGCCGACGCTACAACTGTAGAGCACCCATATACTGACATTTATGTTAAATACATTCAAACGGCCCCGATGGAGCTGACCATGGATGTATAAAGAGAACGGAGCTGACGGGAGAGCTAGAGACCACCTTGGAGAAGTTAGAGGAAGTATACACGTGGGACTATATCCAGTTTTCAAAATAAGGTATTAACAAAGGGAACTGCATAAACAAAATACATATATGGAAATAAGATTGATTGGATTGTATTCACCAGAAGTATAAAACATTACATGTCCCTTATAAATTAAAAAGAAAATACCACTAATTTGTGAGGGAAATGTCTTTATTCTTTGATTTTTGGGTTGCTGGAAAAAAATGTAATAAATAATTCCTGACAGTGACTGATATATTTGACTTCAGGACATCTCTGACTACATACATGCTGAAAATCAAACATTTTTACTGGATTAATTTAGAGATTTTCCAAAGTAAAAGTCCCTAGAAGTGTATGATTCAACTTTTCCCCATGGTCTAGTGTTAAAAAAGTTAACATAAATCACAATATCGAATCGCAATACTTAAAAATCACAATACATATCGTATCGGCACCCAAGTATCGTGATAATATCGAATCAGGAGATAGGTGAATCATCCCAGCTTTATTGAGTCCTGATACAGATAAAAAAACAGTCTATAATATTTTGTCTCCCTTTTCTCTGTCAGCGATAGTAAAGAGAGATTTTCGTAAAGTTTTTTTTTTTTTTTTTAGACTGCATTTCGGTATTGTCTTTTTTCCGTCAACAATATAGCATAGTAAGGCTGCTCGATTATTATTTTGGTCAACACTGAGATCACGATTATTTAATACACGTACCGTTACACCCCTCTAGGGGACGTAACACCAGTATATGAGAAAATACTTCAAACCACTGAGAAGCACAGACTGAATTCTCTCAAAATAAATCTGTAGGATCCCGTCGATCATGATGAGAAGCAGATAGAGAATATGATATTAATAATATTTCAGGGCCTTTAATACGGGAGATCCTGCTCTGATATAACACCCACATTCATTCGCTCATTAACTTCTCCTGCAACTCATTTCCTCTTGTGTTATTTCTAACTTTAAACACATTATTTTAACCTTATATACACTGGTTGATGTCCATCAGAGGAGTGTTGTTATTAGTGCAGCCCTCTAGTTGTAGTTCCAAACTGTGACCATCGGGTGTCACTGTGTTTTCTATGTTTTTTTTCTGACTGTCTCTTGTCTTCTTCTGCAGAAACTGGTTGCCCAGATGAAGCAGGACCCTCAGGTAAACCCAGCACTTCAATCACAGATGTATTGATGACTGCAGCTGCTCATGAACACACCACAGTGAGAGTTTACATCAGAGGCTCGTGTTCGTTATCTACCGACTGTTTGATACATGAAGGAGAATCAGCTTTCAAAGTTTTACACCAGTTTTGATCGGCAGCGACTAACTTGCTCCTGTTTTCAGAACGCAGATCTGAAGAAGCAGCTCCACGAACTTCAAGCAAAGATCACAGCGCTCAGTGAGAAGCAGGTATGTTTTATACATTTTTTTTATATATATATATATACTGTATATATATTTACACACGCATTTCTGTTAATGAGGTTTTACAGCAGATTTCTGTATGTGAGAGGTAAGATGAGGAAATGGTTTAAAGGACACGTTCACATTTTTTTTATTTTAGAACTCACTTGCCCGTTAGCACTTTGTGGTCATTTTGCGTCTCTTTTGCATCTATGTGGTCGCGTTGCGTCTCTCTGTGGTCTGGTAGAATCAGATCGGTCAGATTCCAGGAGGGAACTAATAATGCTTTATATGGGCAGCATGCTGGTATTGTTTTAAAACAAGACTAGGAACCTGTCCTTTAAGAAGCACTGAGCTGACCAGTTAGACCAATTAACCAGTTAGTTAGGGTTGAGACGCCCAGTCAGTCAGTCAGACAGACTTAAACTACCATCTTTCTTTTACCGCTCGTCTAAAACCTCTTCTGATTGTTCACTCTTTGTAAATGTTGTTTTGTCTTTATTTTTAACCACCTATTTTTATCTCCTCCCTCCATATTTGACTGTTTTCATGTAAAACACTTTGTAGGTGCTGCGTCCAGAAAAACGTAGAATTAGAACAACTAGAATAAGAAGTAGTGTCTTTTTAAAGATGCGAGCGGATGAATGTTGTTTTTAAATTAGTAATGGAGAATACATGATAAAGCTTGGTTTGTTTTGTGCTCACAGACTTACATAACAATTTAGGTGTTTTCAGACGATCACTGTCTCAACTCACACAGAGCTCCGACTGTCTGAGGATGTAATAATGTCAATGGATGAATGCTTTTATTATTACTGTGAGGTACTGAAGACAAACTTCTCCTCACTGTCTGCAGCTCTAATGTTTATTCACTTACATATATAGAATTATATGAATATAAACCAGAATTATGGAGGTTTGCATCAGATTCAGGACTAAAAACTTAAAGGAATAGTTCAACATTTTGGGAAATCTCTTAATTTCAGAGAGTGAGATGTTCAGATTGATGTTAGGGATATGACGGTAAGGAAATAAACTCGTGACAACACCAGTGTTACCGATTACACCAGACATTTTACAAGAAAAGATGACGGTCAATATACTGTATGTAGCGCGCTGACTCTGATCTTTCACGTCGGGTGGCGGTATGTCTGGCCTCTCCGGTCCAGCTTTCACTGCGGAGCAGCGCAGGTTTCCATCCTGCAGGCTGTGACCGCTCTGTCCTCTGCACGGTGATGGCCTGATTAACGTTATGGTTCCCTTATAGCATTGGGTTTAAATCTGAAATATTGCCAAATAGGCGTTTTTGCTTTTCGCTTTGCCATCGTCTTGTCTGTCAACTCTCTCTCTCGTCCTGTGTGTGAAATCTGACTCCTGCTACTCTGAGCTGCGACTCCGTATGGAGCAGAAGCATTCACGGCCGTCGTCCAACTATCTATTGATAACATGCCGCTGATACGCGGAAATTAACTAAATGGGTTTTATTTCTGTAAAAAGGGCAAAACGACGGTTGCGCCGGTGGGTACGTAAGGTAATCGGTGTGTGCTCGACCACCGTGTAACACCGACTACCGCGACAAGCCTAATTGATATCAGTCTCATGTCTGTGTGTTCAGGAAGTGGTTAGCTTAGCTTAGCTTAGCATAAAGACTGGAAACAGGGTGAAACAGCTGGCCTGGCTTTGTGTAAAGTAAAGATCATAACTGTTTCTAATATAACCTCTTAACTAACCGGAAGTGAATGCCTCCACACAACAGCTGTGATATAAACACAGAATCGTTTGTGCCGTAATATCAGGTGACATCCGACCACGAGTCCCAAGAGACTCGACCCATGGTAACCTCAAACCTCCCAGTTTAACTAGCAGGCTGCTGATTGCATTAACTGAAATAAAACCAGTCTGATGTCCTGCTCCTCGTCTAGTGGACGGATCGTTGGCTTTACTGAAACGTCCTCATCCACTTAGTTCACTGTTTACAGTGAGGCTGCAGCCGGCTGCCGGTGAAGCAGGTGAAATTCTTTGTGTTTGTGGATGTAAATGAGACCATGGAGGTGCTTCTCTTTGGACAAGTTTCAACTAGACAAATACCTACAGACTGTTTAACTGCAACACTTCCTGCTGAGGAATTTTTCTTCTTGTAAAAACCTGTTTTCTCTCTCCGTGTGTTAACCCCACAGCCTCCGAACACCGGCTGCTATTAATCTGCTGCTGTAATTTAGATTTAAATGCATACTGATGCAGCGACAGTGACACAGAGAACCCAGATCAGAGGTTCTCAAACTGTAAGCTGGGTGGTGAGAGGGACAACAGGAAGTTAGTTGTTGTAGTTTGGCTGCAGGTGGAGCTGATTAAGATACTTTAAAACTGTATTCTAAACCTCATACTATACTAGTAGTACAACCCCATACTATACTAGTAGTATGTACGGATTTGGCAAAAATGTAGTATGTAGTATTCAGTATGCGAACAAAAGCAAAAAACAACATATTTTTAGCTATTTCATCACTAAATTAACTTCTGAACATTTTTGAGTTGAGAAATCAACTGTGTAGATTTTGAATATTGACAGTTTTACCATATTAGATGGTGAATCGAACATTTGCTCAGACGTTTTCAGAGTTTAGAAGCTCCACAAACTGCCGATACAGCCAGCTAGCACCTGCCGGGGTCGCTACCTCGCCAGCCGGGCGATCACGCTCACAGACCGCTATGAGCAGGCTGGAGTTCTCTAGAGACTGGTCTATAGACGAGGGGCTTTTATTTCACTGTTTAAATATCACAACACAAATGTCCAATATTAAATTAACAGGAACCTTTGTTTATCTGCCTTTTTGGAGAGCTCCACAATCGCCCGCCGGCGTAGCTCGCTGGAGAGCCGCCCAGTGACGTTCACAGACCGGCTACAAAGCAGCATATTATTGGTACTCTAATTTCCACGTCATACTAGCTTGTAATGAAGGAGGTTAAATAACGTGCCAAACTTGCGCTAAATTTTGTCGAGGAAAACCTGCCATGGCCATTTTCAAAGGGGTCCCTGGACCTCTGACCTCCAGATATGTGAATGAAAATGGGTTCTATGGGTACCCACGAGTCTCCCCTTTACAGACATACCCATTATATGATAATCACATGCAGTTTGGGGCAAGTCATAGTCAAGTCAGCACACTGACACACTGACAGCTGTTGTTGTCTGTTGGGCTGCAGTTTGCCATGTTATGTTTTGAGCATATTTTTTATGCTAAATGCAGTACCTGTGAGGGTTTCTGGACAACATTTGTTATTGTTTTGTGTTAATTGATTTCCAATAATAAATATATACATACATTTGCATAAAGCAGCATATTAGTCCACTCTCATGTTGATAAGAGTATTAAATACTTGACAAATCTCCCTTTTAAGGTACATTTTGAACTGATAAAATATGTGCGATTAATTTGAGCTATTAAATATTTTAATTGATTGACAGACCTCGTTTTTATCGAACGAAATATTCTGCTTCAGGCAATATTTTTAATTCAAAAACAACAGTTTGACTGCGGTTGAGACCTGTTTTCTCTCCCACATGCACCTGTAACGGGGCGGTCTAGCAGCAACCCAACAGCACCATAACTTACATTTATATAAATATAAATAATAATGAAGGCGGTGGGAGACGAGGAGAGACCAGTTTGTATTTTATGTCTGAAAACAGCTGACAGTATGAGACATAACATATTATTACATATTATATAATGAATGAAGAAAAACAAGAGATTATTGTTATTTTAAGAAAGTTACAGTTAATATGCATGTAAAATGAAAATAAACAGATTGAGAAAATATTTCTTCCTCTAAAGGGGGAATGAAAGAATTACTGATGTAAACGTAGTCATTGTCCTGCTTATTGTCTCAGAGGTGACTCTGTGAGTTATAAACTTTAAAAGCTATGTGCATGGCTTGGATACCAGCCGAGGTTAAATGGAAACTGTGTGTGAACTGCTCCTTTAAGCAGCGGTTGATAAGAGCAGCAAGGCAGTCGGCAGTCTAATCCAGTGTGATGAAACGTCCCCCAGCAGCAGATAAAGTCCTGCACATTATTAACTGCAGGTCAAACTGCTGTGTGAACGCGACCCGCGGCTCTTCTCAGTCTGGAGTCTCCTCTTTATAATCGTGTGTCGCAGCATTAAGTTGCTGAGTCGAGTGTTGCTAAGCAACAGATGGGCTTTATCTTTTGATTCAGCTGTGTGTGTGTGTGTGTGTGTGTGTGTGTGTGTGTGTGTGTGTGTGTGTCCTGTGCTCCGTTTCTTCTTCTATTATGCTGCATTCAGGTGCTCCTCGGACGGTCCCATTCCCAGAGTTCGGAAGTCGTCTTCCGACTTCTGTGTGTTTAAGAGCTTTAAGTCATAATGTGGAAATAACATGGACGCTACAAAGTGTGGGGGGGGGGGGGAAATGGCCTATGTATTGCGTTTTGTTATCTTACGTTGTTGAAATGGATTTTTTAATTCCAGAATCGATATATTTACTTAATTTGAGTCTATGTGGAGGTAGAAGGAAGTTACCGCTTTTATTGTTGTAGTCTGAGTAACGTGACGTCATATCCGTTCCGTATCCGTCAACCAAAACAAACCACAGCGAGCCGAAACGAGAAAGTAGAAAACAACGGAGGGTCAGCGTGGATACGACCTGCACCCTCCCATTTTAAATCCAAAGTGGTAAACACTACACATCCAGTAAAGTATGGAAACACTTTGGGTTTCACACATTGCAGGAAAAGCAGAGCAGAGCTGCATGCTAACTCTGTCATGGACAGGAAACGTTATCGTATCGCAGTAACGTGCGGTCAAGCCGGCCGTCACTCTCATCTCTGTGGTCAAATGGGCCGACGCTACAACTATAGAGCACCCATATACTGACATTTATGTTAAATACATTCAAACGGCCCCGATGGAGCTGACCTTGGATGTATAAAGAGGATGGAGCTGACGGGAGAGCTAGAGACCACCTTGGAGAAGGTAGAGGAAATAACACGCCTGACTACGTCCGGTTTTCAAAATAAGGTGTTGACAAAGGGAACTGTATATACAAAATACATATATGGAAATAAGATTGATTGGATTATATTCACCAGAAGTATAAAACATTACATGTCCCTTATAAATTAAAAAGAAAATACCACTTATTTGTGAGGGAAATGTCTTTATTCTTTGATTTTTGGGTTGCTGGAAAAAAATTAATAAATAGTTCCTGACAATGACTGATATATTTGACATCAGGACATCTCTGACTACATACATGCTGAAAATCAAACATCTTTACTGGATTCATCTAGATATTTTCCACAGTGAAAGTCCCTAGAAGTGTATGATTCAACTTTTTCCCATGGTCTAATGTTAAAAAAAGTTAACAAAAATCACAATAAATCACAATATCAAATTGCAACACTTAAAATTACATATTGAATCAGCACCAAAGTATCGTGATAGTATTGAATCGGGATAGATGTATCGTCCCAGCCCTAGTTTAATGTGTTGTATTTTATTGCTCAGAGCTGTTTCTAGACAATGGATCAATAAAGCAATAATAAATAAGCTTTTCTAACTAATCTAGGTCCCGTGGACAGTAACGTTACAACCTAGATTACAAATAACGTGAACAAAAAAGTTGATAAAACGTGAATTAATAAAAAGTTTCTTACCATCAACCCAACATTTACTCTCCATGTTTCTGTGTAATATGACGGCAGCTCGTGTACCAAAAATGTCGCTGACTTTCCGAGTTGTTGTTCCGACTTGTGTTGGTATTCTCCTCACATACATTTTTCCCAGTCGGCAAACTAATTTTTCCGATTAGCCCGACACCACATGAATGCAGCTGTAGTCTCTCCAGCCAATCAGATCAGAGCGGTGATTGTAGGAGGGCTGAGTGTTACAGCTGCAACAGTTATTGATTATATATTGACTTTTTCAAAGGGATCCCTGCTTTGGGTTTGTCCTGCTTCCTCCTTATCTTTATGTTTGTCTTGTAGAAATGGCTGAGGCAGCATGCAGGCCTCTGATATCTGTATCTGTCAGTGTTGTGATGCATTCATGTAGTACAATCACAGACTGGACTGTCTCAGCAGTAGGAAGTACGGAGCTTCCTCTAATCTGACCTGCCAGGATCAATGAAAAAGCAATTATTAGACTCAGTCTAAGAGGACAGGCAGAGCAGCTTAGTGAAGTAAATCGTAACCTATCAGATAATCTATATGTGTTTTCATGTTCAGACTCAAACCAGCAGTGAATGAATCTACTAACTATTATCCTGATATCTCTTCTTCCATTAAAACTAGGACTGTCAAAGTTAACGCAATAATAACGCGTTGACGCAGATTAATTTTAACGGCACTAATTTCTTTAATGCAACCTGTAATTTTTAGGTTGTAGCGGCTCAGTTTTATAGCTAGAGTGAAGATACTGGCATCATATGAAACTAGAAAACCTAAAGAATCCTAATAAATCTTGATGAAGAAAAACTGTCATGGCCATTTTCAAAGGGATCCCTTGACCTCTGACCTCCAGATATGTGAATAAAAATGGGTTCTATGGGTACCCACGAGTCTCCCCTTTACAGACATGCCCACTTCATGATAATCACATGCAGTTTGGGGCAAGTCATAGTCAAGTCAGCACACTGACACACTGTTGTTTGCCATGTTATGATTGCTAAATGCAATACCGATTAATCGTGATTAACTATTTTAATCGTTTGACAGACCTAGTCATAATGTGATTGTCATTTGATTTTTTTGTGTAATGCTGGTAAGGCTGGTAACCTGTTCAGGGTGTACGCTGCCTCTCGTCCAGTGCATGCTGGGATAGGGTTTAGTTCACCATGGATAGTGATTTGTATCGTTGTAAAAAATCGTTACACTCCTACTACAAAGTGATCCAATGCAGCTTCTTCTGCACAAATACTGCTGCTGCTGTTGTAAACAAGATTTAGTCTTTGTTTGACCTCCTCTCTCTCCCTCTCCTCTCCTCCTGCAGAAAAAGGTGGTGGAGCAGCTGAGGAAGGAGCTGATGGTGAAGCAGGAGCCAGAGGCCAAGCTGCAGCTGCACATCCAGACTCCTCCAGTAGGCAGTGACATCAAGCCGGCCAGCCTGCTGCAGAGCCAGCAGATACCTGGAGGCCTGCAGCAGGTAGCAAACACACACACACACACATTTATATAAGAGACAGCTTCATAAACCACAGCATAGGGTTGAATTTCTCTCTTTGAATGTGATTAAGACAGTAGATTTAATATCCCACTGCAGTGAACTTCATTAAATACTTTATAGCTGATGATTACATTCAAAGAAAATACTTTGGTCCATTTTCAGCAGTTAATAGTTTATGAGAAAACAATGTATTTTTAAATATGAAAAGACTTAAAGAACCAGCAGACCATAGAGGAAAATCCTGCATCAGCTGTTCATAAATTCAGTCTAGTTCTAACATACTGTAATTGTTCACTAATTGGAGAGTTATGCATTTTATTTATCCGTTAACCGTTGTATGTCGTACAGCAGAGATAATGTTCCTACACAAGCGGCTACAAACGAAACGTTGTGTTAACACATTTCTGTGTACCGCAGACGACGACTTCGAACAGTTGATCATAAACTCACTCTCTGAATGTTAAAAAAACACAGACAAAGAACAGAACAACAGTCTCATGGGTTAAATTGTCCCTCAACAGACTCTGACAGTCACGCCGGTCCTCACCGCGAAGACTCTACCTCTGGTGCTGAAAGCTGCCGCCACGCCCGCCCTGCCCGGCTCTATCCTGCCACAACGCCCGCCCACTGTTGCTATGGTAACCACAGCTATCACCAAACCCGACTTGCAGAACGCCCCCATCAACCTGCAGGTGGCCAGCAAGCTGACCAATCAGAGCTCGGAGCCCGTGCGACTGGTATCCAAGAACGCCATGGTGGTAAGACCCTCCGGTCGACGCTGCTGTCCAGTCACGTGTCACCGCCCTCCTCTAATCTGACTTATTGTACTGTATGTTGTCAGCTGTAGAGCTGAGGAGAGCTACTGAATGTAGACAGCTGTCTGTTAAACTGCCTTCAGGGGGTTTTAGGGAGTTTAAAAGTGTCCCAACTCTGAGTGAAGGATGTTTTTATAATCACATGGCTAATGCTCGAGTAGGCTGTGGTGTGAGTGGTGGCCTTTAAGCAGTCCTCTAACCAGTCAAACAGTCATGTGGTTCCAGTTTATCTCACGTAGCCACATGTTCACATAAAAAACAGAAGGGCTAGTAGAGTCAAACACGGATGTCATGTAAACACAACGTGCTGAGTATGAAAGTGTCCTGTCACACCAGAAAGTGGCACTCAAAATTCATGTCCTTGCAAAAGAGTGACGTAGTGACTACTTTTGGGTTGTGTAACAATAGTGTAACAGCATTGGACACGTCGGTGTAACAGCATCGGACTCCACAGTGTAACAGCAGCAGACGTGTCAGTGTAACAGCAGTAGGCGTGTCAGTGTAACAGCAGCAGACGTGTCAGTGTAACAGCAGCAGATGTTTCAGTGTAACAGCAGCAGACATGTCGGTGTAACAGCAGCAAATGTTTCAGTGTAACAGCAGCAAATGTTTCAGTGTAACAGCAGCAGATGTTTCAGTGTAACAGCAGACCTGTCAGTTTAACAGCAGCAGACGTGTCAGTGTAACAGCAGCAGATGTTTCAGTGTAACAGCAGCAGACATGTCGGTGTAACAGCAGCAAATGTTTCAGTGTAACAGCAGCAGATGTTTCAGTGTAACAGCAGCAGACGTGTCGGTGTAACAGCAGACCTGTCAGTTTAACAGCAGCAGACGTTTCAGTGTAACAGCAGACGTGTCAGTGTAACAGCAGACGTGTCAGTGTAACAGCAGTAGACGTGTCGGTGTAACAGCAGACGTTTCAGTATAACAGCAGCAGATGTTTCAGTGTAACAGCAGACGTGTCGGTGTAACAGCAGACGTGTCAGTGTAACGGCAGCAGACGTTTCAGTGTAACGGGAGACGTGTCAGTGTAACAGCAGCAGACATGTCGGTGTAACAGCAGCAGATGTGTCGGTGTAACAGGAGACGTGTCAGTGTAACAGCAGCAGACGTGTCAGTGTAACAGCAGCAGACGTGTCAGTGTAACAGCAGCAGACGTTTCAGTGTAACAGCAGCAGACGTGTCGGTGTAACAGCAGCAGACATGTCGGTGTAACAGCAGCAAATGTTTCAGTGTAACAGCAGCAGATGTTTCGGTGTAACAGCAGCAAACGTGTCGGTGTAACAGCAGACCTGTCAGTGTAACAGCAGCAGACGTTTCAGTGTAACAGCAGACGTGTCAGTGTAACAGCAGACGTGTCAGTGTAACAGCAGACGTGTCAGTGTAACAGCAGACGTGTCAGTGTAACAGCAGTAGACGTGTCAGTGTAACAGCAGCAGACCGGTCAGTGTCAACAGCAGCAGACGTGTCAGTGTAACAGCAGCAGACCGGTCAGTGTCAACAGCAGCAGACGTGTCAGTGTCAACAGCAGCAGACGTGTCAGTGTCAACAGCAGCAGACGTGTCAGTGTAACAGCAGCAGACGTGTCAGTGTAACAGCAGCAGACGTGTCAGTGTAACAGCAGCAGACCGGTCAGTGTCAACAGCAGCAGACGTGTCAGTGTAACCGCAGACGTGTCAGTTTAACGGCAGCAGACGTTTCAGTATAACAGCAGACGTGTCAGTGTAACAGCAGCAGACACGTCAGTTTAACGGCAGCAGACGTTTCAGTGTAACAGCAGCAGACACGTCAGTTTAACGGCAGCAGACGTTTCAGTATAACAGCAGACGTGTCAGTGTAACCGCAGCAGACACGTCAGTTTAACGGCAGCAGACGTGTCAGTTTAACGGCAGCAGACGTTTCAGTGTAACAGGAGACGTGTCAGTGTAACAGCAGCAGACATGTCGGTGTAACAGCAGACGTGTCAGTGTAACAGCAGACGTGTCAGTGTAACAGTAGCAGACATGTCGGTGTAACAGCAGACGTTTCAGTGTAACAGCAGCAGATGTGTCAGTATAACAGCAGCAGACATGTCAGTGTAACAGCAGACGTGTCAGTGTAACAGCAAACGTGTGAGTGTAACAGCAGACGTGTCAGTGTAACGGCAGACGTGTCAGTGTAACGGCAGCAGACACGTCAGTTTAACGGCAGCAGACACGTCAGTTTAACGGCAGCAGACACGTCAGTTTAACGGCAGCAGACGTGTCAGTGTAACGGCAGCAGACGTGTCAGTGTAACAGCAGACGTGTCAGTGTAATAGCAGACGTGTCAGTGTAACAGCAGCACAGATCCACATCTGCTGTGGTTTTGTCTCAGGTGCAGGCCACCACCACCGCCCAGCCAATCAAAGTTCCTCAGTTTGTCCCTCCTCCTAGACTGACGCCTCGACCCACCTTTCAGCCACAGGTGCGTCCCTGTAAGCCCCGCCTCCAACCCTAACCCCCTCAGATCAGTGTGTGTGGCCCACCTGAGGTGACTCGCTCACTCTCCAGCAGAGGGCAGCAAAGCAAACACTCATGCCTTGCTCCGTGGCACTAAAACATTGTTTGCTCTGTGCTGCCTCTACTCATCTCTTCTCCTCTCCTTGTGCTTTTTTTAATTTTCCAACTGACCTGTGAACGGGTTGTTTTCAAGGTTTCCTGCCTGTGAATGTGTGTGTGTGTGTGTGTGTGTGTGTATGTGTGTGTGTGTGAGAATGTGAGTGTGTGTGTGTGTGTGTGTGTGTGTGTGTGTGTGAGTGCGTGTGTGTGTGTGTGTGTTACCTTTTGTGGTGAGAGCTTGTTTTTCCTGCAGCTTCTTGGTATTTTGTGTTCCTGGCTGTCGGTGTGTTTTAACCCTTTAAGTGGAAACTTGTTGTTTACCTGTGCTGAGTAATGCCACTGGGAGCACCTGTAGTATCTGTAACAGTACTGTTAGTAGTAGGGGCGGGTATCGTTAGGATTTTATTGATACTGCTACTCTTTTCAATACTCGTTTTTGGTTTGGTTCTTTATTGATACTCTTGTTTTTCATTACTAAATCACAGCTTTTTACTCTATTTTAAAAAAGAAGAAATTCAGAACAGGAAGGGAATTTATTTATATTTTAAATATATAAACTCAAAAATTGTCTTACTGGAAACTTATCTAGTTAAAACATATAAAATATATTGGTTATACACTTTGAAATTGTAGTGGGATAGAAGCAGTAGTACTAATAGTACCAGTAGTAGTATCAGTGGCAGTAGTAGTAGAGTCAGTGGTTAGTGGTATTAGTATTACCAGTAGAGCAGAGCTCCACAGTGGCGTTACCCAGCAGTGTCGGGTCATTCTGGTGTTGTTTTCTGATTGGCTCTCTGTCGTCACCAGGTCAGGCCCAAACCGGCCACACCCACCAACGTCCACATCGCCCCGGCCCCTCCCCCGCCCATGATGGCGGCCCCCCAGCTGCTCCAGAGGCCCGTCATGTTGGCCACCAAGCTGTCGTCCTCGCTGCCCTCGGCGGCTCCCATTCACCAGGTCCGCATCGTGAACGGACAGCCCTGCAGCAAGACCGGCTCCACCCCGCTGACGGGCATCGTCATCACCACGCCGGTGTCTGCTGCCTCCACCCGCCTCGCCAGCCCCGCCCAGGCACACCACCTCACCCCTATCCTCACCCCAACTCCGGCCAGGACGATCCAGATCAGCAGCTTGACCACTGAGCCCAAGGTACGAGTACTACGACTACTACGACTACTACGAGTACTACGAGTACTACGAGTACTACGAGTACTACGAGTCCTACCTGAATATACCTGGAGTATAACAACAGTACGCTTCTTTATTAACAGCATGGGGAAATGTTAGTTGATTTGTGTCTGTAATGTTTTCTTTTGTATTTAAAATGCACCTGTCATGAGGATTTTATTTTTTTTGATAAGACAATCCATGAGTGCTTTTTACACAAGTTTACTTTCCCAAATGAGAAACCATGGATGGATATTTTCTCTTTGCCAAAACATTTTTATGTAAGAAAGTTAGAAAGTTTTTAGATTTTGATTTTTTTATGGCAACTTTTCTGGTGTTTCCGACCAGGCTGAAGAGGTAAAGTGACTGTCTTTTGCACGTGAGAGGATAATAAAATCTTTTACAGGACTTAACATTCAGTCAACAAAGAGACATTTTTTTACCTTGATGAAGTTCGGATATGTGCAGATTGGATTTTGTCGGTAAAAAACGTTATTACAGCTCTAAGATTGGATGAGCTCGATCATCTGTGATTGAATCTTGTACTTAGAGCTAGGAATGCCACAAGAACCGATACTTTGGTACCGAGTTGATGCCAAAATTATGAAAATGTGATGGTGCTTTGTCTACAGTACTATAGGTACCGTCAGGGCTGACACTTACAGCGCGCCGACGTCCCTGGATGATAGAAAATGTGTTTGGGACGCAGTAAACTCAATATTGACATGTCCAGTGGACGCACCATATTTTCTCCCTGGTAATGCTGCATTATGAACAACAGATACGTGTTGAAATCGGCAGGACGAGAGCTAGTTAATGTTGACTGTTAGCTCACTGCAGGACTGTGCTGCTGACTGGCTGCTAACAGCTAGGGGCTGGACGATATACCTATCTCCTGATTCGATACTATCATAATTCAATATGTATTGTGATTTTTAAGTATTGCGATTCGACATTACGATTTATTGTGATTTTGTTAACTTTTTAACACTAGACCATGGGGAAAAAGTTGAATCATACACTTCTAGGGACTTTTACTCTGGAAAATCTCTAAATGAAGCCAGTAAAAATGTTTGATATATTTGACTTCAGGACATCTCTGATGCTGAAAATCAGTCATTGTCAGGAATTATTTATAAAAAAAATTCTAGCAACACAAAAATCAAAGAATAAAGACATTTCCCTCACAAATTAGTGGTATTTTCTTTTTAATTTATAAGGGACATGTAATGTTTTATACTTCTGGTGAATATAATCCATCAATCTTATTTCCATATATGTATTTTGTATATACAGTTCCCTTTGTTAACACCTTATTTTGAAAACCGGACGTAGTACCACGTGTATGCTTCCTCTAACTTCTCCAAGGTCGTCACTAGCTCTCCCGTCAGCTCTATTCTCTTTATACTGCATCTATACTTTATCTCCGCATAGACTCAAATGAAGCAAATATATAGATTCTGGCATTAAAAATCTATTTAAAAATCATGAAAAAAAAAAATCACGATACATTAACATTTTTTTCACACCTACTAACAGCTAACGTTAACGGGAGGTGCCATTGTAATGTAATCTAGTAAAATGTAGTTTTTGGTGAATAAATCCAGTAGTCTGAAGGAGACGTTTTCACAGCAATATAAAATAGATAATAGAGAGAGAATTATGACCTGTTTAACTTCCTAACAAAAACTGAATATAAATAGTAATAAAGTCATGGATGTTGAAGTACTTTTTTATTTTGTTTTTGTTTTCAACTTGGTATGGAGAATCATGGAATTTCACTGGTATTGGTATTGACTACTAAATATCTGATATGGTGACATCATTAAGTGTTACAGCTCAAAGACAGGATAAGCTCCATCATCTGTACTCACAGCTGTGTTCTTCCTCTTCTCCTCCTCCTCTCAGCAGACTGTTAAATCAGGAGGTGGAGCAGAACAGAAGGTGGTTGTCAGCCTCCCCTCCTCCACCACTCCTCCGTTGTCTCCTCCTCCCAGAGCCAAGAGAGAGGAGAACCCAGAGGTGTGTACTACAGCGTGATGGCTGACACATGATGGCGTCCGAGTCTCTGACTGCTTCTGATGATTAAACTCTTTCTCTCTCTCTCTCTCTTCTAGAAACTGGCCTTCATGGTGTCTCTGGGCCTCGTAACACACGACCACTTGGAAGGTGAGTGGTTGTTTCTCCGTTACGTCCTGACGCTGCCGCCGTGACGCTTTCTGAACTCTGATGTTTTGATTTCAGAGATTCAGAGCAAAAGACAGGAGAGGAAGAGGAGAACGACGGCCAACCCGGTGTACAGCGGCGCCGTGTTTGAACCTGAGGTACAAACGCCAACAATACGTTAAGACTGTCTTCACGTGGTGTTCCTATTTTACAAATTCCACTTCCTAAAGTTAAATTAGACGAGTTCTCAGTATCAGTATCAGCTTCTTTCTTTCACCAAAAGGTGGCAGCATTGTAAAATCATACACATTCAAGGGGATTTGTCCAATTTTCCAAAAAATAGAGCAGAAAGACTTTCCAGATCTTTTTTGAAAATTTGATGTCCAAACATGGAGGACGGAACCTGCCAAAATAAAAAATAAATGAATAAATAAATAAATGATTCGATAAATAAATAAATATGTCATTAAAAGTAGCAAAAATAATATTACAAATAAATGTATTTAATTGATAAAATGTGACATAAATTGATATTTCTGTTTTAATTAGCTTCTTTATTTATTTATCTTTGTATTTATTATCTTATTTATTTACTCTTCTGGTTAGTTTTCCCTTTTATTTATTTATGTTTTTCTTTTTAATCATTTTAAAATGTATTTATTTCTTTTTGCATTTCTTTTTCATTTCTTTTAAATTTATTTTTAAATGTATGTATTTTTTTTGCATTTATTTTTATTTATTCATTTCTTTTTGCATTTATTTGTTTATTATTAATTAATTTCTTATTGCTTTTATTTTTTATATACTCTTTTATTTTATTTTGCAGTTATTGTTATTTACTCATTTATTTTTTAATTTATTTTAATTTATTCATTTAATTATTATTATTTTTATTTTTTTATTATTTTATATATATTTTTTAAATGTATACCTGTATTTATGCATTTATTTCTTTTATTTATGCATGATTTTCCCTTTGCATTTCACCCCTTATTTATTTACCCAAACTTATTTATATGTATTCTTTTCTTTATACATTATACAAGAATACAGAGATGTGATTTAAAGATAAATTGTGACAGGTGATTGCAGAACAGCTTGGAATCGCAGATGGTCGCAAAAGAAAGATTAGACAGCAGTGATTGTGCTCTAGGCAGCTAAACGATAGCTTCTTGCTAATATCATTCATTCATTATTCCTGTTAGGGACTAGCGCTACCCATCGCACCCACGTAATTAATTCAATTTTGTCTCATATCGTGAATTTTCGCAATGAATTGAATAATTAAACATATCGGACTCAGTGTGTAAGGTTTCTGTACGTAACGTTTTTTATCTGATGAAGGATTTAAAAAACACATCTGAGAAATACTGATTTCTTGTGCAAAGAGACAGAAACAAGTCAAACATATTAACTGAGACCAGTGGAGGAGCGTCCAGTAGGAGCTTTGTGGAGTTCGTATTTCATTAACATGTTTGTTTTCTCCACTTTTGTTTCAGAGGAAAAAGAGTGCAGTGAGTTACCTGAACAGCCCTCTGCACCAGGGGACCAGGAAGAGAGGTCCGTATGAAATACTGGTCTACTGGTCAGAGACCAGCAACTACTGGTAGAGACAGATTAGAGACACAGTAGAGCGAGATACAGCTCAGTGCAATAGAAACCAGAGCACTGGAAAGAGAGTAGGTGCAGCTGTATTGAAGTTCAGTACAGTAGAAACAGTAGAAACGGTAGAATAGAGACTAAAATCTGACTCAGTACTAATAACATGCTGTAAAACAAGTCTCCCCTCCTCCTGCTTCCTGCTTCCTGTTTCCTGTCGCTTCAGTCAGGTTTCATGTCTTAAAGCCGGAGTTATACAGCACTTCACATGAACCTCCTCAGAAATGTGATATTTCAGCTCGGGCTGCTCTTTCTCTCCTCCTCTTCAGTATTCTGCGATATAGAAAGAAAAAGCTTCTGCTCTCACAGAGTGAATGAATGAATGTAAACATGATTACATATACAGTATTATAAATACAGAGAATATAGAGGATTCATGACATCCATCCTTATGATCCAAACACTTTATCCGTCTCTTAACAGGGCTCTTTAATTTTTCAATTTCATTTTTAAATATCAAGGTTATCGTCAATACGGGTGTATCGCTACATCCCAATGGGGGACAAAATCTACTCAGTCTGAAGTTAATCTGAGGCTTCAGCAGTTTGAATCGGTGGATCATGTGGATATCTTTCCGGGCTTTTTAGTACAAAGAGGGAATTACCAACTAAAAAACAGTAACTTTGGAAGAAAACTGCCAAAGCTTCATATTAAAGAGATCTCTGTAAGAATCAGAAATGTCTTGTTAACAGTGACACCTGCGGCCGTTAAGTCAACGACAGTCAACGTCTTGTTGCTCGCGCTCGTACTACGTAGACGCGAGCGAGCATCGTCAAAACAGTGAGGCGACACACACGAGACGAACGTGACTGACGGGCATCATGTTGATTAACGTTAGCAACATTAGCAGCTAAAACCACAATATCACTCTATATTTCAAATATTTGGCAGTAATGTTAGCTCACCAAACATAGGTCCCTCCCATGAATCAAAGCCAGTCGGACCGCCGGCATCATTTGTGTTAATTCGCTCTACACGCGCCGGAGAGGAGGAGGAGCTTGTCTCCATAGATGCCATTTCTTTCCTCCATCAACCATGGAAGAAATAACCTCTGTTGCTGCTTTGTACATGTTGTGGAAGTCCCAGATATGTCAGAAAACCAAACGTTGTCGTGTCTGGGTTTATAACATCACCCTGCGGCGAGCTGTATTCACATACAGTGTCATTGCACCGACTGTATATAGCAAGCCACAGGTCGCTACTGCGGTATGAACCCAAAATAAACAGATTGTGCTGTGATTTAATATCAATAAACGGATCAAAATGATGCTGAAATAACTACATAATGATGCTGATTTGTAAAAAGTCTGAATTCATGCTTTGTCAGGTCTGTTACCAAGACGACAATCAAACAACTTTTAAAATGCTTGTTTTCTGAATGGAGTTTGGATGGATCAGTGCCAGGCTATGCAGCTGCTCCATCAACACTCAACATAAAGTCATCTAGGCATAAATACGGCAGCGACGTTGTTGTTTCTACCATAGACAGTCTGTAGTTTGGTCCAGTCTCAGTACAGATATGATGTACTATCATAGCTCTGGGTGACCACAGACACATACAAGATTTATTTCCTCCATTTCTGATTCAACAATGTCAGGACATCAGTGACGACAGGAGGACAATCACAACGCTGAGAGGCTTTCACCACACAGCGTTATGAGAATTTCTTGGAAATATTTCAATGCGAACGTGAAACGCTGTAAATTCTCTACACAACCTCCAACCTCCGTGTGTTTGTGTCGTGTCAGTCCGTCATTTGCGTCGCTCCATTCGAATTTGCGTCTATTTGCCTCTTTGCATTGAATTTGGATGTAATTGCGCCACGCGAAAAGTTTGCTTCGCTCTTGTTGTGAATGTGCCACTAGCTCTGTAAGCGGAGCTGAAATGAAAGGCACTTGTGAGCGTGCATGATGTCACATCCGTTGGATTTTCCCAGAAAAATAGGCCCAGGTTCTTCACATTAAAAGCAGTCTACAGGCTGATAGAGGAAACCTAGAAAGTCGTGGAAGGTCTCATTTTTTAGGTTACAACCTGTTCACACATAAAAAAAAAAAAATTAAACATGTGTATACGAGTAAAAACTACATACAGTCCCTTTAATAGGCAATTTCCGGCATGAACATAAAAACAAATGGCACTGTTTCATGGGAACTTTAAGGCAAAAGTCCAACCTTCTTCTACAGGATGATTTGCTGCTTATATCTTTGTAAATTGACTATCTTTGTGTTTTAGACTGTTGTTTGGACATTTTTCAGTATTTTAAAGGTTAATCGTTGAACCTAAAAGTAATGAAAGTGATCATTAGTTGCAGCCTGAGCTGATCTACACAGTAAATCAATCAGTATGTTTGTTTCTGACCTTGATGAAGAAGAATAAACCCGGCTGAACCTTCACACCTGTTCTCTCCTCTGGGGTCTGTTGAAAGGCATTCTGGGAAGTGTAGTGAATTTACCTGCTAAAACATAAGTAGAATGAAAGTATCTGAGAGGGTTTTAATTAGAATTAGAGTAATATTTTAGATATCTGCTCTTCAGTTCAAAAACACTCAGTGACATGTGTGAATGTGTGTAATAACATGATTAACATGAATCAGCTTTTATTACATCACAACTCAAAATACTAACACTGACTCCTCTTACAGGCTTAACATCTAACACTAAATTATCTCTACACAACCTCCATCTGACTTCACAGTTATCAGGAGAAAAGACTAGAAATTAACTGTCAGTGTCAGATTTTATCACGTCAGTCGACTAAACAAACAGTAGACGGTTGTCATCACAGGGCTGCAGCTACTGAACACACTGAGGGGAGTATACGGCACAGATAAAAACACGCTGGCTAGTTTATATTTTGACTCTATGAATAAAGGACTAGAGCTTACAGTAGCTGTATGGGTAGTCCAGTCCTCTAATTATCAGTTAGCAAGTCAACGAAATGACATGACGTGAATAAATGTGAATAAAACTGTAAGCCATTTGGTTGAGTTGCCTCTTAGCGAAATGCTCTGAACTGAAGCCGTTATATCGCTGTCTTCAAAGCCACCAGACTCCATTCAAAAAAGCAGTAATTTTACCTCTCAGAACACGGGAGTATACATACAACCAACAATTGTTTAACTTACTGTGCTAACCTACGTCACTGCTTTCTGCTAACAGCTGAGTGGCGATTTCCTTTTGAAAACACCAGAACAGATTGCAGATGGACCACCCTTAAAAATGTATCCGCTACCTCGACCATGAACATGATTTCTGTCTGACACCTCTTCGAGCGAGCGAATATCAGATTGTTTAATTTTCCACCAACGAAGATGTCCTAACCTGCTCTGTGCGTCAGCGAACAGGCAAAGCGACGCTCACCCTGGCTCTATTTATGCAAAGTTTTGCACACCTCCAACCTACTTTCACTGGTCAAAAATCAAAGCTGACAGTTAATCAATATCACGCTTTCCATGTAATAGAGTGGCATCACTCGTAGTATATCTGGACAATTTTCTGCACTCCATTCGCCAGAGTTCACTCGCTCGCTCGCTGTATGTTAGGAAGAAGTGTGAGTCACGTTAGATAGATTTTCATCAGCAATGGTGGTTGTTTAAAAATGAAGACCACTCAAACGATCCCACGCTACCTCATGACTTCAAGACCGTCTTTTGTTATTGATTTGATTGAGAGATGGTTAGCGGCAGAGGGGGTTTCATAGAGAGCTGAAGGAATGAGTCCTAAAACCCAGAAATTAGTTAGCATTTTATCACTTCCTGTTCCCTCGTCTGGAGGTCAATGGGTTTTTAGTTAGATGTCTGAAATAAGGTCTGTGGTTAACACAAGCTGAAGAGATTTTAAAGTTTTGTTCTAAGATATGAATTACGTCAGTAAATATCCCACTCGTGAATTTTGAAGCCTTTATGTGTCTTAAAAAAGGCGGTTGCCAACAAGTGGCTAAATGAGACTACTAAATGTCATCACGCCGACTCGTCCTCCTTTACAGCCTCGTTGTGTTTACTCGCGCTCACGTGACCGTGGTGTAGTTCGTTTACAGCCTAAAGTTAACTTTTTACTTCTGCTGATTGCAATCACACTTCAAAAATCATAAGTGGTGTTCATTAGTGGAGATTATCTTGCTGAACTAAACGTGTCAGTATCATAAACGTTAAGTTTTTTTTTGGCAATAATCCAAAACCCAATGGAACAATCCCATTGGATGTTAGTGGAGGGAACCAGGGAGATGATCACTTCCGGTTAGTGGAGGGAACCAGGGCGACACTAACTTCCTGTTGGACTACAGAAATACGTCATCCCTGCAGCGCTGTATCGGGGAGGTGGGGGGGTTAAACTTGGCCTCAGTGTTTGTACATCCCGGCTGCAGCCCTGGTGACAGCCCATAATAAGACGTGGACCTGGACAGGCGTGTTAACATCTGACACAGAGCTGCAGTAGGTTGTACTAGTGCTCGGCTTCAGCACTAACACTGCTGTCTGTGCTTCTGACTCCTCTTCCTCCTCTTCCTCCCTTACCGCTCCCCTGTCTCATGCTAGCCAACGAAGACTCCCTTTCCAAGGTATGTCATACAGACTGTTTGTTTTTCTTTTCTCCCCCCCTCTCCATCTTTCTTTTTTTCTTTGTTTTCCGTCTTTGTCGTCTGTCTCATTTCACCCAGGTCGCCCACCCAAATACAGCAGCGTCCCGGAGCTGGGCAGCCTCACCCCGACCTCCCCCTCCAGCCCCGTCCGCCCCCTCCCCCTGCCCAGCCCCAGCTCTGGGGATGTAAGTAACGATGGGGGAGACGGGGGACAGAAACCCCGTCACACACAGTCCTTATCGGCCCAGTAGCTCTATCATTCATTTACACCCCAAAGACCTCCACAAACACTTCATTAGTCTGTTGTCTCCATGTGATAATCATCAGCCATCATTGATTTTGACTCTCAGCCTTACAAAGTGAACAGTGTCCATTAACAATAACTACTACTCAGAGTACATGCTAACTCCCAGTAACTTTCCTGTGGGCTCAGTATAACACACCATGTCCATTAGATATTCAGACTAAACCAGACCCGATCATGGTGCCCCCCCCTGCCTCTCCACGGATGGCCGGTGGGGCTCAGTTGGGCGGGGAAACTGATTGGTCCAATTCTTCCTCACAGGGAGACATCCATGAGGATTTCTGCACTGTGTGCAGACGCAGTGGCCAGTTGCTCATGTGCGACACGTGTTCTCGTGTTTATCACCTGGACTGCCTGGATCCACCCCTGAAAACCATTCCTAAAGGCATGTGGATCTGTCCAAAATGTCAAGATCAGGTAACCACAGCAGCCGTGACTGATCCTGAGTCAGGGGGAAGGGGGTACCGTGGCCCAGGGAAGGGCCAATCAGAGCCAGTAGCTGTACTCGACTGTAAACTCTGTCCTGACCTTTAGGACTGTTCAATCCTTTGTAAGCATAAACATGATGCAGTATTGTTTTGTTGTGCTTCTGTCCCATTCATTGTGTCAGTACAGATTGGCATCTCACATCCATCCACTCATTGCTTGTCCCTCCTCAGCCTCACCACAGGGTGGCGGCTAAATGTGTCTCCCTCAAGTCTTTTCTAAGTCTCGGCCTCTATGACAACTGCCAGCTTCTCTCTGCAGATCCTGAAGAAAGAAGAAGCCATTCCCTGGCCTGGTACTCTGGCTATTGTTCATTCCTACATCGCCTACAAAGAAGGTGACGTCACGTTGCTTTCTACATCTGCTGGGACCAGGGTCTGAAATTAGTACAAATGAAATCATCAGGCCATCCGCCACTTTGGCAGACAGGGAAAACGCTAGTGATGGGAATAAAGAACGGGTTTCTAGTTGTCTGATTCCTTGTCATCTCATGCCTCCGTGACTATCCATTCCTCTTATTGATGCTTTCCAACAGTTACGCTGCACAATGACGCAGACGCACGCTGTATCATGTTTCAGTTTGTTTGGGACCGGAGACGGCGGAGAGAAAAAAAAGCGCTCAAAAGCATGGTGCTACTAAACCTGATGGGTGCACCCAATTTTGTCCCTGATAATGCGACACCGTGAGCAACAAATCTGTGTTGAAATCAGCAGGAGGGGAGTTAGTAACGTTAGCTGTTAGCAGCCGGTGGGCAGCACAGTCCTGATTGGTTAAATAACGGAGCTACTAACGTTAACGGAGGTGCCATTGAGCTATTATTATGAGGTGTTCAAGCTCTGCTCAGTAAAATGATCATTGGGCGAAGGTAAATTACAATGCTATCATGATGTGTTCAAATGTAATCTCATATACAATAAGTTGTTGCAGAGAAACCTGAACAAATCCAGTTGTTTGAAGGAGATTTTTTCACAGCAATATAAAATAGATATTACGGAGGGAATTATGACCTGTTTAACTTCCTAACAGTTTACCATGATTTTTCTTAATCAAAGCAAATATTTGAATAATCATAATCATTTAAATTGTGTTTTTATGCAAATAACCACTATAGATGACAATAACAAAGTACAGTACAGTACTGTGAACAGTACCATCCCTTCCCAGAAAAACAGGGCTCCCTGGAAGCCAGTAATTTGAACACTGTAATTTACCATGTATATAATGTTTTTTATGTAAAAAAATATTGAACATTGAATGACATCAAATGTTATTCCTTCATTTAGATCAGAGATTTCAAAAGTGGCAGATAAAATTTCTGAGTGGCAGACAAAAAAAATTACCTACCACAGTGACAGGAAGTGAAAAAAGTCAATTTCAGACCCTGGCTGTGACGAATGTGAGCAGTTAAACAGTGAGACTAACAACTTTATTGTTCTCTGCTGTAGCTAAAGAAGAGGAGAAACAGAAGCTGATGAAATGGAGTTCTGAACTGAAGCTGGAGCGAGAGCAGCTGGAACAGCGAGTCAAACAGCTAAGCAACTCCATAACGGTAAGAAACACAAACAAATGGCTCATTAACACAATGACAGGAGCTGCTTTCAGTTTCATTAAATATCCTGAGTCTTAGTTCAGAGGCTAACAAACCTCCTGAATCTCAGATACTTAGCTGGTGCTGACCAATGCATTTGCTGGTTGAAATGACAAATATTGCTGGCAGCCTGTTATATTAGTACTAGGGCTGTCAAACAATTAAAATATTTAATCAGAAGTAATGGCACATTTTTTATCTGTTCAAAATGTACCTTAAAGGGAGATTTGTCAAGTATTTAATACTCTTATCTACATGGGAGTGGACAAATATGCTGCTTTATGCAAATGTATGTATATATTTATTGCCCAACAGGCAACAACAGCTGTCAGTGTGCTGACTTGACTATGACTTTCCCCAAACTGCATGTGATTATCATAAAGTGGGCATGTCTGTAAAGGGGAGACTCGTGGGTACCCATAGAACCCATTTTCATTCACATATCTGGAGGTCAAAGGCCAAGGGACCCCTTTGAAAATGGCCATGATAGTTTTTCCTCAACAAAATTTAAAGCAAGTTTGGAGCGTTATTTAACCTAGTTCACAAGCTAGTATGACATGGTTGGTACCAATGGATTCCTTAGTTTTTCTTGTTTCATATGATACCAGTATCTTCACTCTAGCTTTAAAACTGAGCTGCTACAACCAAAAAATTGCATCAATGTGTTACAGACATTTGTGGCGTTAAAACAAATTTGCGTTAACACGTTATCACATTTAACTGTGACAGCCCTAATAACGATTAATCCAAAATCTAGAAACACAGGAACTTTAGGAGATAGATTATTGGTGGTCGTTTTCTAAATAACATCTGGTGTCCGATCTGATCCTGTTGTTCTTCCATCAGAAATGCATGGAGACCAAAAACACCATCCTGGCTCGTCAGAAAGACATGCATCTCTCCCTGGAGAAAGTCAAACACCTGATTCGCCTCATTCAAGCCTTCAATTTCAACCAAGCTCTGGCAGAGACAGAGGGTAAGGATGTCAGCGCCAGAGTGCAGGACGGTGTTGGAGGTGCAGTCGGCCCTGAAGCTGCACCAGAAGTCAACTCTGTAGAGAACGTGAAGGCTGGGAGCTCCTCGGCCAGCTGCAACGCTGATGGAAACGACAAACAAGAGGAGCACGGAGCAGCGGGGTGCAACCAGACAGCAGGAGCAGCAGGAGGAGATACCGACAGCCAGGCTGTCCTAGAAGACAGCACAGCCCTAGCAGCAGATACCAGCCCCGGGGTCGGGGCCGGGGGTAAGGCAGGGCCTGGTGACGGGGCCGGGGATGGGGGTGGGGGCGACACAGGGACTGGTGTCCAGGTGGAGGTTGTGGCCAAGCCTGAGACTGAGGCAGCTCCGGTGGTTGACATTCCCGCTCCCTCAGCGGTTGCGACTGTTGCCACCACCAACGGTACGGCCGAGCCGGCCTTCCCCGACCACAACCCCACCGGAGCCTGCACCGCCAACGCAACCACCAACTCTGAGAACAACATGGCTGCCGTCAACCCTCCAGAGACAGCGGTGGAGAAGAAACAGGAGGAGATCACCGACAGTGACGGCAGCAACAACAACAACAGCAAAACCTCAGAACCCTCCCAGAATTCTTTGCCAGCTCTGGTCAGCAGTTTGGACAATAAAAAGTAATGCTCTGTCTCATGAGCTGAGGGAATTCAAACATATACGTATATTAAAAAAAATGACTTTTGCTTGCACCGTACGGTGTCCTGAAGTTGCCAATCTGTATAAATGTTGTTTGTTTGCATTGTATTGTCAGACTGTGTCAATGGTAGATATACAGCCCAAGTCACATGGCTCTGGGAAGACGTAGGCTGCCCCCTCCCCCACCCCACACCCCCCACACAGAGCTGGGGTACAGGAAGGCTTGCGTTCCAGTGTCATCATGCCAATTAGTGATAGTCGTCAGTGGTGGGAATGCTCAAAGGGAGATTTAATTCATCATCACACCAGTGTGTGCCTGTTCTAGTGGCCCCTGTGTTCTCTGGTGGGGTGGGGAGATGGGTTCTCATGGGTACGCAGAAGACCCAGAACATGGAACCAAACATCTGTCAGGGGTTACTGGTCTAAGAAGCAGTGTTGTGATGGAGTATGAAAAGAGAGCCTGTTCATCCCCTCGTCCCAACAAACTTAATGTGAACAACCTTTAACTTCTGCAACCTCCCGATCTCCTCTTCCTGAACCTTAACCAACAAGTCTTATCCCAAACCCCTACCCCGCCCAATCTGAAACTGACTTCCCCATTAACCAACATCTTAAACCATCTTCAGTCAACAAAAACCTTTCCTATCCAGTCCACCAACAATCCAATGTGACCTCCCTCTTAAACCCCAAAAAGGTTCAGTACGCTTCAAACAAACTAGTTCGTACTAAGTCTAAAGGTCCAGACACACCAACCCAACATCAAAGAACTAGCGGCGACGAAGGCCACCAGTTGCGTCGTTGTTTATGAAGATGAAAAATGAGAAGAGCCTTCTGTGTGTGTCCTCTTGACTTCACCCGTTGGCTTGCTTTCCTCACTAACGTTTCTCTTCTCCTGCACTGATTGGTTTAAGCTGAACAGCCAATCAGAGTGATTTCTCTCACCGACGAGCTCCGCCGCTGAATCAACCTGCTGAATCAGCTGAAAAACCTCCGACACAGGCAGACTAGAGCCGGCGGTGAGGGACACACCGCAAAAACTAGACAGACGCTCACCGACGGCCCCAAACTGTCCAATGGATGCTCACCGACGGCCCAAAACTGTCTGACGGACGCTCACCGCCGACGCTAAACTGTTCACCGGACGCTCAACAACAGTGCCCAAACTGTGTGACGGACGCTCACCAACGGCCCCAATCTGTCGGACAGCCGACCGTTGGCTTGGTGTGTCAGGGCCTTAAAACCCAAACGTACCTTCCGCAGTCCTCAAACAACCAATTTGACCTCCTTCTGGAACCCCAGCAACCATCACCCACTTACCTAAAGACTACCCTCTCCCAGTCGACCAACGACCAAACGTATTCCCAGTTAACCCCCCCGCCAATCCCCCCATCTCTCCCCCACCTGTATCCCTGAGCTCAGGCAGAAAAGACGCTGAGCGTCATGTTCAGCAGGTATGGAGGACGAGGTGGAACAGGCGCTGTAGCCTAACAGATGTTTTCAGTGGTGTCGGTCAAGTGTAGTGATTGAGTTTTCATTCGTGAGTCAAGTGTGTCAACTGTGAGCACTAAATGTGAAATTGCAATATTGCAATGTCAACACACACAAACTATATCTGGGCTGTGTTTCTTTTTATAGGAAAAGATATTCAGGTCTTCCTAGTCTTCAGAATAAGTGCTTTCTGTTCCTGAACCTGCTGTACTGGCATTATCAACACAAAAAGGAATCCTCTTTTTGAAGTGGTGATCTTTGCATTATGTACATTTCTGTTGAATCCTGAACTGCCAAAATGATGTTGTATCCAAATTCAGCAGGGACACGTCCACTTACTGTATTGAAAGATCAAATCATTGGCGTTGTAAGATATAGATGCTACCATTTCAGAAAGTGGAAGTCCCCAGATTGAGACAGGAGAGCTTATTAAACAATAACGTGAGGAACTTTTTTGTCCTTGAAATGGAGGGATTTGTTGTATGAACCTGCTCCTTCAGATGGATCTCAAAGGACAATACCACAAATCCTGAGATTAAAGCACAAGCTTGCTGCATTACAAAGAAGTGCTGAAGAGCTTTTTGTATGTTAATATGGAATTAAACAGAGTATGCATCTCTTTGTTGTGATGTGACTTATCCCCACATTGCCAATATTTTTCTAGGAGGAAACACAAACCTCTGTCTGACGTTAAGGCTCCGGTCGAGGAGGAGTTGTTGGGCAGTTAGACCGGTGCATCTCTTTTCTTTCTGGAGCATGTCTGGGCTGAGATGTGATGCTGTTATTTGTTGGCTTGGTGGCTGTCAGTTGGGGTCTGTCTTTGTCTGGTGAACTGATCATGACTTCTGGCTTCTTGTTGGGTTCGGGGCATTAACAAACTCTGAAAGGTCTGTTCATTAACGGTGCCTCTGGTTGGGCTTTTTTTCTTTGTTTCTTTTGCAATGTTGGAGCGCTTTTGCTTAAATTTTAGTCGTCCAAAACTTATTCACCCGAGTAGCCCTGAAGGTTCAGCTGTAGAAGGTTGTGTCAACATACTTTTATTTTCTGTGATCTGTTATTTACGTATTTTTAGCCATGCTAGCAGCATCTGTGTATCAGTCGGTCCACCACTCCGGTCCAGACTGAAATATCTCTACATGTATTGGATGATTTTCAATGACTTTTTGGAGACGTGTTCATGGTTCTCTAGAGGATGAACCCTACTGACTCTGGTGATCCCCCTCACTTTTTATCCAGCGTCACCATGAGGTTCATATTTTAGTTTTTTTTGTGAAATATCTCAACAAGTATTGGAGGATTTTCAATAAAATTTTGTAGAAATGTTCATGGTTCTCCAGAGGATGAACCCTACTGACTGGTGATCCCCCTAACTTTTTATCCAGCGTCACCATGAGGTTCACATTTTTGGTTTTTAGTGAAATATCTCAACAACTATTGGATGGATTTTCATTAAATATAGAACAGATATCCGGCAGTTCTCATCCACCGTTAGTAGCTATACCTACGAAAAGTAATACACTATAATTCGTGTATATCCCACAAAATCAATTTGTATGTAATCCACGTAATTGTGTACCAGGACGTATAGAGAGCAACAGACGCCGTGTAGGGAGGAGGTCGGGGTGGATGGGTGGGTCTAAAAACACCAGACTTTCACCTGGAGACCGTTGTTGGTGCCCCGTGTGAAACCAGAAGTCAACGTTGATTTATTTGTCACGTAACTTCCGTACTTGAGTTACAGCACTTCTGGTGTTATTTAAACCCAAACCATAATTTTTCCTAAACCTAACTAAGTAGTTTTGTTGCCTAAACCTAACCAAGTAGTTTCCCGTGAAGACGGAAGTTTATCTATAAAAGATTGTACGCATGTAACGAGAGGAAGTTAACATGGAAAATGAAAAAAACGTATCAATACGAACCGTTGAATGAGGATATGTCGCCTGGTTGCCACACAGTTTGGTTCAGATATCCATGAATCCTATTTATTCTGGTGATCCTCTGACGTTTCCTCTAGCGCCACCATTAGGTCTACATGTTAATGTGTCCAATACTTCAGTTTATGACCAAATACCTGTAGAACGAAAGACATTCATCAGCCTCAGCTGTGTTTACTGCTAATTAGCTAACGTTGGCATGCTAACGTGCTAAATATGGTGAACATTAAACCTGCTAAACGTTAGCACGTTAGCTTTGTCATTGTGAGCGTGTTAGCATGCTAATGTTAGCATGTAGCTGAGATGAGCAGAGCTGCTAGCATGGCTGTAGAGGTGATAATAGCGATGCGCCTCATGAAACAAGGATTTTTTTATTTTTTTTATCGATGCATTTCTGCACAGACCAACAGTGACGTGTTGTGGAGGTGAATATGTTGTTGGGCGACTGACATAAGCGGTTGCAGGTGTCTTTTTCTTTGTCTTTTTCATATCATATGTAACTGAATCATATCTGACACCTTATTTTCTGACATCAGCTGTACAAACTGCCTTCATTCAGAAGATCCCAGGAGAAGTAACGAGAGAAAATCTCTAACATCTTTATGTTTGGCCACAGTGTTGTCTGGTAAATGTCATTAGTCTGTGATGAAGAGTTCAGAACATGGAAGGAAAAGACCGGCCAGGGATGCAGCTCTAACAGAAAATGTCCCCAAGTTCCTCATGAATCCCGTTCATTGTGTGTTTTGTTGTTTGTCGGCGTACTCGGGTGGATGTTCTTCTTCTTTCAACCTGTTGTTCACTCATGGATAGAGCAGATCAGTCATCGTCTCGTCACTCAGAACGAGCCTGAACTCGTGTTCCAGCCCAACTGGACCTCTCCCTCTGTACAGTAGGTACCTCGAGTGCCTTTCTTCAAACAGCAGATAATATTTGTCTCTTGACTTGCACTGTGACTTGTAGAACCTTACTAACCCTCCAGATAACCCTCCCACCCGACCCGACCCGCCCTCCCCTGGTCTGTCCCATCCCACCGAGACCCGGACCCGGTCCCTTCACCTCAGGCTGCCAGTAGTCGATGCAAGTGGAAACTACATTTCAGATTATGCCGTTTAGATTGACCAGATAGTGTTTTGTTGTTGTTTATTATAGGAGTTGCCTTAAATGTGTTTTATTTTCATTTTTACGTGATTTACATTGAGAAGAAGAAAAAAAGATCGCTGCAGATGCTGGCGAAGGTCAGAGGTCGTTTTTAATAAAGAGGGATTGTTGATGATGAGATCTTTGCTCGGTGTGACAACCAGTCGTTTTGTGATGCACTTTTGGTTTGACCAGTATTATTATTATTATTATTATTATTATCAGAGTGTAAAATCCGTCAATCGCATTCATCAATCTGGTTCCTGGAGGCGTGTTGGTCCGGACTCGTTGTCCTGTGACTCGTCCATCGTTCCCTCTGTGCCGTGGTTCTTCTTCTTCTTCTTGTGTTTGGGAGGGATGAGTTTGCTAAATCAGGTCATGTGAGCCGCAGCCTGTGTGTGAACAAACTAACCTGCACCCCGACGGGCAGACTTAGCTTACCCGATTAGCAACATCTGTCCACTCAGTCTGGTGGAGCGCATGCCTTCTTATGCAAATTTTTATACAAGATTTGTCAAATCTTTTTAATATGCATTTGTTTTGTTTTTTAAGTTTTTATGTGAAACTCAAGTCACCTTTTTTTCTTTGAACATTCAAACGTGTGCAGTTTAGCGGTGCGGTGGTCATCCAGCGTGAACATTTCTTCCTGACATCATGTTTTAGTGTCGGTTTTGATTTGGCTAATGCACCATGCTGAATGTTGGGATCCCAGCAGGGCTGAGGCCGAGTCCTCGCTTTCTATTTAGTCTAAAAGTGAATTTATCCAAAGAACACTGCAAATGTGCATTTCTGTTTGGAAGCCTTTTACGTAGTCGAAGCATATCATTAGAAGTTAATTTCTGCGTCAGCATCGTGTGCGTTCACCGAGCTGGAAGAAGACCATTAGTGGGCAGCTGAGAGCTCTTCAGTCAGTATGTGAGGACGTCTTATATGCATTAATTCAGACATGTCCAGTTCCTTCTGTGGCCGATTCTTCTGGAAGCATCCTGTAAAGTCGCTCACTCCGACTCTAGTCTTTTTAGTTTTAAAGCGATCAAGTCATGATTGTGGCCTTCTAGTATTCTGTCGATACATGACATCATCAACCCGTTGTTACCGCTCACATCCATCCTGTCCGGATCCAACCGTACACCTGAAGCTTCTTACCTCATCCACAGCTAATTCCATCGGGGGCGTGTTGAGTGCAAAAAAAAAATAAATGAAAAATAAAAGAAGTCTTTTTTTAATCTTCCATTTGGTGAGATGCATTGTAGCGATATGAATAAAGAAAAAGTTCACCTGGTGTGCTGAATAATGTGTAAATTGGTAATTACACAATCTGAATATTTGTATAATTGTTTGTATTTTTTCATAATGATTTTGGAAAGGAATGTGTTTATTTTTTTGACTTCTGTTCCAGATGTGTCTTCTGTTGGCCTGACATTGTGACTGGTCTGGTGGGATTCTTACCTCTGTATTGAGCCTCTTCTGTGATGAATTCTTTGTATGCAGTGTTTAGGAAATACTGTAGGGAACATGGGGAGGAGTTGATATTAGGAGCATTTGATCAATTTGTATTTATTTATTTTATCATTTTGTTAATAAATTGTGAAAAGCAGCGTGTCGATTTTGTAACTGTTTTAAATCTGACTAAAGTTCACCTGATAATCAGACGTAAAGGGATTCACCCTTACAAACAAGAAGTTTGTTCAAGTGTGCTATTAGTATTTTTACTATATTCATATACTTTCAGTTTACTTTTTATGTACTTATTAGAGATATACTTAACAAAATTATACTTAAAGGACCCATATTGTAAAAAGTAAGATTTTCATGTCTTTTATATTATAAAGCAGGTTTAAGTGCTTTATAAATACTGTGAAAGTATCGAAGCGCTCAATATACAGAGAAATACACACAGCCCGTATTCAGAAATTGTGCGTTTGAAACAAGCTGTTAGGATTTCTGTCCCATTTGTGATGTCACAAATATACAATATTTAGACCATTACACGGTTTAAAACCTAAACATTCTAAATGTGACCCAGTTTATTCCTGTTTGCAGTGTATGTTAATGACATCAGCTGACAGGAAGTAAACATGGACCCAAACTGTTGCCTAGCAACGCAATTCCGTTGAAATGCACTAAAACGGAGCATTTCAGACAGATGGAAAATACAGGTATATTCAAGCAAACAGAATAAGGAAAATAATTTTTTTTTTAACATTACAGCATGTAAACATGTTTTAGTAGAAACACAAAATACAAATATGAACCTGAAAATGAGCATGATATGGAACCTTTAAGTATACTTGGCTTATACTGACAAGTATACATAAAAGTCTAAGTGTGCTTGGCTTATACTGACAAATAAACAGAGAAGTGTGTGCTTGGCAAATACATAGACAAATTCAAGTATACTTGGCTTATACTGACAAGTATACATAAAAGTCTCAGTGTGCTTGGCAAGTATACAGAAAAATTCAAGTATACTTGGCTTATACTGAAAAGTATACATAAAAGTCAAAGTGTGCTTGGCAAGTATACAGAAAAATTCAAGTATACTTGGCTTATACTGAAAAGTATACATAAAAGTCAAAGTGTGCTTGGCAAGTATACAGAAAAATTCAAGTATACTAGGCTTATACTGACAAGTAAACATAAAAGTTTAAGTTTACTTGGCAAGAATACAGAAAAATTCAAGTATACCTGGTTTATACTGAAAAGTTTACAGAAAAGTATATTTGGCTGAGTACCAGATTCGTTCGTGTTTAATTCTGATTTATGACTAAAACAACGTGACACACAGTGCTTCATGAGACACTTTAATTTTCCTGTTGAAGCTTTAATCTCATTTCTAATGATGAATTACAGTGAACAGATGATGTGAAATAAAATCTCTTTAACACTTTACATCAATAAACAAATCAATGTTTGAACCTGCTGTTCAAATACACAGAAACTTCACATTAAAGATATAATCAGTAATCAATAATGGTAAACCAAAGAGTAGCCCCTCCCACCACCATCATGTTACTAAATAAACCCATAATCCATGCAGCCAGGCACAAAGAAACAGGAACTCTGCTGACTGCAATGATGACGAGTCCGTCTACGACTAACGGGTCCTGAGTTATGGAAGAGGCGGGGCTAAAGTTTAGGGGCGGAGCTATGAGTGTGTATTGGCATGTAAATGTCCTCAGACCTGGACCATAGACCCCGTTCAGACCTGGACCATATAGGCCCCGTTCAGACCTGGACCATAGATCCTGTTCAGACCTGGACCGTAGGCCCTGTTCAGACCTGGACCATAGGCCCTGTTCAGACCTGGACCTGGACCGTAGGCCCTGTTCAGACCTGGACCATAGGACCCGTTCAGACCTGGACCATATAGGCCCTGTTCAGACCTGGACCATAGATCCTGTTCAGACCTGGACCGTAGGCCCTGTTCAGACCTGGACCATAGGCCCTGTTCAGACCTGGACCTGGACCGTAGGCCCTGTTCAGACCTGGACCATAGGCCCCGTTCAGACCTGGACCATATAGGCCCTGTTCAGACCTGGACCGTAGGCCCTGTTCAAACCTGGACCGTAGGCCCTGTTCAAACCTGGACCATAGGCCCCGTTCAGACCTGGACCGTAGGCCCTGTTCTGACCTGGACCATAGAGGCCCCGTTCAGACCTGGACCATAGACCCTGTTCTAGACCTGGACCATAGACCCTGTTCAGACCTGGTTCCAAAGGCCCCGTTCAGACCTGGACCATAGAACCTGTTCAGACCTGGACCATAGACCCTGTTCAGACCTGGACCGTAGGCCCCGTTCAGACCTGGACCATAGGCCCCGTTCAGACCTGGACCATAGACCCTGTTCTAGACCTGGACCATAGACCCTGTTCAGACCTGGTTCCAAAGGCCCCGTTCAGACCTGGACCATAGACCCTGTTCTAGACCTGGACCATAGAACCTGTTCAGACCTGGACCATAGACCCTGTTCAGACCTGGACCGTAGGCCCCGTTCAGACCTGGACCATAGAACCTGTTCAGACCTGGACCATAGACCCTGTTCAGACCTGGACCGTAGGCCCCGTTCAGACCTGGACCATAGACCCTGTTCAGACCTGGACCATAGAGGCCCCGTTCAGACCTGGTATTAACATGCGTCCTCAGTGATCACAAGAGGACAGCTCTAAGTACAGGTGTGAACGCACTAAAGACGCATTGAGATCAGATCCCTCAGACCACATTCAGAGGTGGTCTGGGTCTCATATGACCTCATTCTTTCAGCAGTGTGTAGTGAATGTGTCCTGGTCCACATTAAGGACCGTCTACTCTACTGACGTCCCGCTGGGATCCGCAGGTCTCTGAGTCCTCAGGTGAATAGACAGGAAGACGCCTGGCGTCATGGTAACGACCTCTGTGCTCTACTGTATCCTGTCAGTACCTGTAAAAAAATAAAACAGTAATTATCTTTATATAATTAGTCTTTATTACTGTATTATTATAAGAAATATTTTACTTTTAACATATATATTTATTGTTAGAATAGTCATACACCGTAAATCTAAGACCATTTACATATAAATCACAAATGAAACATTTCATTTTACGTTGCAAAACCCCGAATTTACATTAACTCTCAGAAGTTTTGCAAAAAAAATCTGTATTTTTACAAGAAATATTTTTAGAATTCCATGAAATCCTTTTCTTCTAACAGAAATTAATTGTTAAAATATAGTCATAAACATCTAAAAAACAGAATAATTATCTTTAAAAATGATCAAGAAAAGCTTAAATACAGATATTTACTATTGTGTTTACAAAAAATACTGTAAATCTAAGACCATTTACATATAAATCACAAATGAAGCATGTCATTTTTACATTTTTTTCTGTCATTTTGAAATACAGAAAAAAAATGATTTACATCTTAGATATTTACATATAGAGCGGGGGACTGAGATCAGATCACAAGCTTCAATTATTTATCATCATCACCACCATCATCATCATCATCATTATCATCGTCATCATCATCATCATCATCATCATCATCATCATCATCATCATCATCATCATCATCATCATCATCATCATCATCATCATCATCATCTATTTCTGTTGTCCTACAGTCACAGAGACCTTCACTGGTAATACCTTCAGTTCATCCAGAGGGGCAATGAATGGAAACATCCTCTCATTGAAAGTGTGTGTGTAGGTGTGTATGTGTGTGTTAGTATCAGGATCAGAGAACGACAGCTTTCCTTCGTTCAAGTCCAGATTCACTCTGATCCTCTGGAGCTTCTTCTGGACTACGAGATCAGTGGATGGACTTGATGGGGAGAATGCTTTGTATTCACCATCATCGAACCCTATTGTCCATAATCCAGACTCTATGACTCCCTTCCTCTGGACAGACTCTGCTAACACACCCACTGACCAGCATGTACTGTCTCCAACCTGGACGTCCCAGCTGTGAATCCCTGAGTTAAAGCCCTCAGAGCCCAGGACAGAGTAGTCACCATCAATCCTCTCTGGATTATCAGGAAGCTGCTGTTCCTCTCCTCGTCTCACACTGGTCAGATCTTCAGACGGGATGAGTTTAGGATCAGCAGTGTTTGGGTCCAGAATCACAGGAGTGTAGGAGACCATGTCCTTCATCTTGTTCCAGATGTTGAAGGTCAGGTTGCCCAGGTGTTTGGCCTGGTCTATCAGAGCTCCTGAGAGCAGCTGTGGATCCTCCAGCAGGGGGCGCTGCTGGACTGTTTCAACTGCAGCCTTGTAGTTGAGCAGGAATGAGACGTCTTCAGCTCTCACCTCGTCCTCTGTGGCTCTGACTGTGTCTGAAAGAGCTGCTATCTCTCTGCTCACAGCCTCCATCTTCTCCTTCATCATCTGACTCTTCTGCTCCTCTTCCTCCCTCAGTGCAGCCATCCTGGCCTCCTCTTCCTCTTCTAGAAACTGGTGAAGCTTCTTAAACTGCTCCTTAATCTGCCTCTCTGTGTGTCGGGCCTGGACCTTCATGTGTTCTGCTGTTTGATCAAACTCCACTTTAACTTCTCCTTTAAGGGCTCCAGAATTTCCTGAAGTTCCTTCTTGTGTTGTCGTGCAGCTTCATCGATGGGTCTGAATCTGTGATTTGTGTGTTTTTCTGAATCTCTGCAGACGACACACACCGGCTGCTGATGGTCCAGACAGAAGAGTTTGAGTTTCTCAGAGTGCAGACTGCAGAGAGCCTCTGAAGATCTCTGATCTCTCTCCTGTAAGAAACTCTCACACACGTTCTTTAAAGCCAAGTTAGGAGGTAGTAAGCCCTTTGAATGTCTTTTCTTACAAAGTGGACACTAAATGAGTGCACATTAAATGAAGGCTGAGACGCCGTCTTTGACCTCGTGGAGTTCTGACTCATGCTCAGTGTGACTGGAGCTGTGATGTTGGAGGGTTACAGCAGAGGGTGCTAGAAATAAAGGGATGGTTCCCACTCAGGTGCTTTTTGGGTGGACTCGGACTGACTGAACTTTTTGGGTATGATTTCTATTTAAATTTCATTTTTCAACATACTTTTCTATTAACCCGCTGAGACTCGACACACTTTACTGCTTTTCAATTTTAAAACTAGAGTGAAGATACTGGTATTTAGAAAACCTAAAGAATCCATCGGTACCAACCATGTCATACTAGTTTGTCAGGAAGGAGGCTAAATAACGTTCCAAACTTACTCCATCCATCCTCTGAATGCTCTAGGTCTCTAGTTTGTGGCTGTAAAGTTTCATGAGGCTGTGATTATCCTAGAGGTCACCACAGGTCATTTTATACAGTGAGGTCACGTTTCAAAAACTGCTCTCACTACAATGAAATGTCTACTATGGGGACTAACATCATTACACATGAATACAGTTGGGCTCATTGGATCCACAAGAGTCTCAGCTTTACAGTGAAATCCAATTTATGTAATTCAAGACTGTTTATGGACCCCAGTATGCAGAAATATTCAAACACCCCATTTTAGAATAGGAGAGAAAAACACATTTCTACTGCATTCAAAAACCTGCATGTGATTATCATAAAGTGGGCATGTCTGTAAAGAGGAGACTTGTGGGTACCCATAGAACCCATTTTCATTCACATACCTGGAGGTCAGAGGTCAAGGGACCCCTGATGAGTTGACTCTCAGTGAGATTAAACATGTTCTGTTCACAGTACATGACTTTTTGTTGTTTATAATACATGTAACACATTGCTACACAAATACATTTACTATAAATACATGTACATATCTGTGTACTATTGTACAGTATTGACTTTTCCCAGTAAACTTTGACCAACTGTTGAAATGTGAATGTATAAAGCTCTGTGTGATATATAACAGCCTTCAGCTAGACAGAACTGACATCCTGGTGTAGTACAGTAAGCAGTCAGTGTCAACAAAACAGATATTAGTATATAAGAAACATTTCCAGGGTTGATGGTGAAAAAACACGTAATCATTTTGACCAGTCCGGCTCACATGATGACAAAACAACTTTTCATTTTGGTGCCGTTGGCCAGTTTACTGACACAATAACTAGATTTGAAGTGTTTAGCGTGATTTACTACGTTTTGCAGACATGTAATAGAGTTGTGATGTCCCATCAAACAGTTGTGATAATTGCATTTACAGTTTAGAGAAAGTTAAGACTGTTTCAAGAAATGAGCCAAAGCGACTGAGATAAACTGTAGTTCTGTTAGTTTGTGTCTCTATTGTCTTTATTCTCTGCTGTGTGGACACAATGACTGAGAGGAGCCACTAGAGGGAGATAGAGTACACATCATCACATACTTATATAGTATTTCTCTCTTCCTGTAATTCTGTGTTTGAAGGTACTTGTACTTTACTTTAGAATTTCCATTTGTTCTATTTTCATTAATGTAGTGGAGTAAAAGTATAAAATAGCATAAAAATGTGACTTTATACTTCTACTTACAGCAGTTTATGTTTTAAATAAAAGAATGAAGATGTTTTGAATAACAGACAGAGAATAAATATATAAGTTATTCTAATCGGTATTTTTTCAAAGTACAGTTACTCAAGTACTGTACTTTCAGGTACTTATACTTTACTTGAGTATTTTCTACTTCTACTCTTTTAGTTACAACTTTAGTTACTTTCCAAATTTTCATAATAAACACGACAAGCTAATAATTATGATATAAAATATGATACAGTGCTTTATATTGACAAAATTAGAACAACAAAATATATTATAAGATAACACTCTGAAAGGAGCATTTCTGCACTGTTGTTATTATGATATTCTAATAAAAATATAAATAATGATTGTTGAATGTTAATTAAATAAAAGTGCCTAAGAAGTCCCCAACATGATTCAGGAGTAACGCTAATGTTTAAAGTTGCATTAATAGGTTTTTGTTGTTGTTTTTTTGCCACTTTGTCGAATCGGAAGAAGCTTATACACGATATATATATTTAATAAACTCTATACTTTTTAATGATTATCATGAATCATTATTTTTTCTCTTTTAGTTATTTATATATGCTGTTCTGGCTGTAGTTTTTGCTTGTCCTCTGTCTCATCATCATGCCTTGTTCACTTATCTTCTTTAATGTTGCACTAAAAAACAGAAATAAATAATAACAATAACTAGAAAATTTCGCAAGAAATTTTGACCAGTGTGCCTGGTGCTGGGGGGATGGGTGGGGGCTAGGGGTGGTGTGTGTGTGGAGGGGGGGGCAGAATTCAGACTGTCTGAGGTCCATAGTGAGGTCATCACTGTAGGCCCTTTCGCTGCGTGCGTGTCTGTCAGTGGTTGCCATGGTGATTGGGGGGCCGTGAGGAGTGTTTAGTTTCCTGTTAACATACAGTAAGAGTTGAGGGATTTTATTTTGAAAAGTAGGTGAATACCTAATTCCTGTTATCATACAATGAGAGTTGGTGGGGCTTTTAATCACAGGTGTAATCACATTAATTATGGCCCTGATCCATTGAAGCCTGGTTTACAGCATGCTGGCTCACTGAAATGGCATGATACAGTAAATAGTGTGCGTGTGTGTGTGTGTGTGGGTGTGTTAGTGTTAGTCAGCCTGCTCTGACTGGCTAATGTGAATCAGCTGTCTAGCAGCAATCTGAAGTTGCCGTGGTGATTGGCCACTGCTGCAGTGGGGCAGTTTATAATAGGAGTTAACCAGAGACGTACATGTCATAAAAGTGCTTCTACGACAGAAGGGGGGGGGGGGGGGGGTCTGAGGACCATAGTGAGGTTTTAAGAAGGTGGATGAAAGGCCCAATAAAGTCCCAAGTCTCGTTACCCGTTAAACTTTTAATCATTTTTCTATGTTAAAGTATGGCGACTCTGTACGGCCCTAAAGAGGAGTGTTTTTGAGCTCTCTTCACATCGATTTGCCACTCATTCCTGTCGAGCAAATAAACAGGACATTTACATGTTTTCATAAAGTTCAACCTTAAAATGCTAATCTGTGAGGCTGAATTGTACAGCTAGCTAGCTAGCTAGCTAAATACACAGTTAACGTGAGACTCACCTCAAACAGAAGTCAGAGAGGCAGAAGGAGATGTGAAGACGTTATTTAAGTGAAGGCCATAAAACAAAGAGCCAATGAGAGTTCTTTAATTTGAGAGGTGTCATCAGATTCGTCAGGTTGGTTGCTGGGGCCCCCCTGACCCCTAGCAACAGGTTACACATTGGTTCATGTGTAACCAATGTGGCATTAGTCTGCCCAATGAAAGTGAGTTTACATTTGAAATCAAAACAACATACATTTACATTAACACTGCTCTATGACTAAAGGAGACACCCCAAGTGGTTAGCCACCTACTGGCGGGAAACATCGTCAGGTTGGTTGCTGGGGCCCCCCTGACCCCTAGCAACAGCTGACACACTGGTTCATTCCTGCCCAATGAAAGTGAGTTTACATTTGAAAAAGGAGACACCCCAAGTGATTAGCCACCTACTGGCGGGAAACATTAGTTCAAAACTCAAGTTAGTCATGCTATAAAAACTATGCTAGGTGACACACACAGTAAGCTATTGGTGTCATTTAAACTGCGAGCAGCTTCTGTCCTCTGCGCCCTCTGTCGGGAGATTAACACACACGCACGAACACACACAACAGCGCCATGCAGCGTCAAAAATGTTACTGAACTGAACAAACTGAATATCTATCTGTTGATGCTATGAATTAAGGGTTTATTTTGACCAAAACCAGAGTTTGTGATTATTGGAACAGTGGAAAGAGAGCTTCGGCTGTGGCTCAGAGGGTAGAGCAGGTTGTCCACCAATCGGAAAGGTCGGTGGTTCGATCCCCTGCTGCTCCGGGTCACATGTCGATGTGTCCTTGAGCAAGACACTTAACCCCAAATTGCTCCCGGAGGCATAGCCATCGGTGTGTGAATGAGTATTTAGATTAAATCCTGATGGGCAAAGTTGGCACCTCAGTAGCCTCTGCCATCAGTGTATGAATGTGTGTGTGAATGGGTGAATACTGACATGTAGTGTAAAGCGCTTTGAGTGGTCGGAAGACTAGAAAAGCGCTATATAAATCCAAGTCCATTTACATTTACCATTTATAACTGTAGGCCTGTACGCTACTGTAGGCCTATACACAGTTATAGGAGGAGCTTCGCTCTTCCTATAACTGTGTATATAATGTATGTATAAAATGTTTAAATCTATATTATAATGTTTAAATTATAATGTTTAAATGTTATAGGAGGAGCTTCGCTCTGATTCGTCAGGCTGGTTGCTGGGGCCCCCCTGACCCCTAGCAACAGCTTACACATTGGTCTGCCCAATGAAAGTGAGTTTACATTTGAAATCAAAACAACATACATTTACATTAACACTGCTCTATGACTAAAGGAGACACCCCAAGTGGTTAGCCACCTACTGGCGGGAAAAATCGTCAGGTTGGTTGCTGGGGCCCCCCTGACCCCTAGCAACAGCTTACACACTAGTTCATATTCTGCCCAATGAAAGTGAGTTTACATTTGAAATCAAAACAACGTACATTTACATTAACACTGCTCCTTCGCTCCTCCTATAGCTGTAGGCCTGTACGCTACTGTAGGCCTATACACAGTTATAACTGTGTATAGGCAGCTTCTGTTCTGCAATGCCAGATTGAAATTACGCTGCAGAGCACATTGAACCAAAGAGACTAGAAATGGTTGTCTTATTAATATATTTTATGTATTTAAAATTGATAATATACTGGTATTTATGGTTTGGTATGAATATAGAAACGGTTTATTCATTCTACCTAATTACAACACTGGTTGTTTTTGAGTGGTTGGTGATCTGAAAATGTATTTTCTTTCGCTCCTCCTATAACTGTGTATAATGCATGTATATAATGTTTAAATGTATATTATAATGTTTAAATTATAATGTATAAATGTTATAGGAGGAGCTGTGCTCCTCCTATAACTGTGGGCCTATTTGCTAATAAGAGTTACATAGTTAAAATGTGTGTGTGTGTGTGTGTGTGTGTGTGTGTGTGTGTGTGTGTGTGTGTGTGTGTGTGTGTGTGTTAGTTAGTCAGCCTGCTCTGATTGGCTAATGTGAATCAGCTGTCTAGCAGCAATCTGAAGTTGCCATGGTGATTGGCCACTGCTGCAGTGGGGCAGTTTATAATAGGAGTTAACCAGAGACGTACATGTCATAAAAGTGCTTCTACGACAGAAACCGTGACTCCTATCGCTTAGATTGTTCATGAGACCAGTTAGGAGTCTCTGATGAACAAATGGTGCGACATTTGGGTCTGTAGTTTCAAAAATGTGACCTCGGCGGCAGTTTCGAAAACTATTAACTTTTTTCTCTGATCCAAAAAATTCTGTGAAATTTAATATGGGGCCCTATGGGAGCGAAGCCTGCAGTTGCTCTCACGTTCAGGCATGTGTCGCCAAATGTGTAAGTCCGACTGATTCCATAGCTACATGTTTGCGACCGGCACAAAAATACCTACGTTTTGATGTATTAATTGTGTATGAGGAGTGGACGTTGTGGGCTACAGAGCAATTTGTTCGGAAAATTTTCAAAAGATTTCAAAGCTTTCCCGCACTCTAGCGATGATGTCACGCGCTCTAGCCCTTAACGACCCACGCAATACACACCCATTATAAAATCTGAAACGGTCTGAAAATTTCACAAAACGTAAACTGCGATTTCGTGAAAACCGTGCCAGCTATCAAAAAATTTCCATTTGGCCAAATAAAGTCCCAAGTCTCGTGACCCGTTTAAACTTTAAATCCCGTTTCTACGTTAAAGTATGGCGACTCTGTATGGCCCCAAAGAGGAGTGTTTATGAGCACTCTTCACGTCGATTTTCAATGCATTCCAATGGAGAAAAAAATCGCGCTTTCGCGCGATTTACTCGGACACCGCTGCGCGAATCTCTTAGCCAGGTCATAGCACACGATTCCCGATCATTCCGCACGTTTTGATGTATTTTTTGTACAGGTGTTGGCAACGCTGCCAGAGGAGTAGCGTGCCAAAGTTTAGGCAGAAGTCTGAATAAGAATAAGCCCGACGAATAATAGACCAGTGTGCTTTGCACAAGGCTTTGCCTTGTGCTTCTAGGCACACTGGAATAAGCCCGACGAATAATAGACCAGTGTGCTTTGCACAAGGCTTTGCCTTGTGCTTCTAGGCACACTGGAACTAGAAAATTTCGCAAGAAATTTTGACCAGTGTGCCTGGTGCTGGGGGGGGGGGTCTGAGGACCATAGTGAGGTTTTAAGAAGGTGGATGAAAGGCCCAATAAAGTCCCAAGTCTCGTGACCCGTTAAACTTTTAATCATTGTTCTACGTTAAAGTATGGCGACTCTTTATGGCCCTAAAGAGGAGTGTTTTTGAGCTCTCTTCACATCGATTTGCCACTCATTCCTGTCGAGCAAATAAATCGCGCTTTCGCAAATAAATCGCGCATTTTGCTCTATGACTAAAGGAGACAACCCACGTGGTTAGCCACCTACTGGCGGGAAACATCGTCAGGTTGGTTGCTGGGGCCCCCCTGAGCCCTAGCAACAGCTGACACATTCGTTCATTCCTGTCCAATGAAAGTGAGTTTACATTTGAAATCAAAACAACGTGATTAGCCACCTACTGGCGGGAAACATTAGTTCAAAACTCAAGTTAGTCATGCTATAAAAACTATGCTAGGTGACACACACAGTAAGCTATTGGTGTCATTTAAACTGTGAGCAGCTTCTGTTCTCTGCGCCCTCTGTCGGGAGATTAACACACACACACGAACACACACAACAGCGCCATGCAGCGTCAAAAATGTTACTGAACTGAACAAACTGAATATCTATCTGTTGATGCTATGAATTAAGGGTTTATTTTGACCAAAACCAGAGTTTGTGATTGTTGGAACAGTGGAAAGAGAGCTTCGCTCCTCCTATAACTGTAGGCCTGTACGCTACGGTAGGCCGCAGCTTCTGTTCTGCAATGCCAGATTGAAATTACGCTGCAGAGCACATTGAACCAAAGAGACTAGAAATGGTTGTCTTATTAATATATTTTATGTATTTAAAATTGATAATATACTGGTATTTATGGTTTGGTATGAATATAGAAACGGTTTATTCATTCTACCTAATTACAACACTGGTTGTTTTTGAGTGGTTGGTGATCTGAAAATGTATTTTCTTTCGCTCCTCCTATAACTGTGTATAATGCATGTATATAATGTTTAAATGTATATTATAATGTTTAAATTATAATGTATAAATGTTATAGGAGGAGCTGTGCTCCTCCTATAACTGTGGGCCTATTTGCTAATAAGAGTTACATAGTTAAAATGTGTGTGTGTGTGTGTGTGTGTGTGTGTGTGTGTGTGTTAGTTAGTCAGCCTGCTCTGATTGGCTAATGTGAATCAGCTGTCTAGCAGCAATCTGAAGTTGCCATGGTGATTGGCCACTGCTGCAGTGGGGCAGTTTATAATAGGAGTTAACCAGAGACGTACATGTCATAAAAGTGCTTCTACGACAGAAACCGTGACTCCTATCGCTTAGATTGTTCATGAGACCAGTTAGGAGTCTCTGATGAACAAATGGTGCGACATTTGGGTCTGTAGTTTCAAAAATGTGACCTCGGCGGCAGTTTCGAAAAGTAGTAACTTTTTTCTCTGATCCAAAACATTCTGTGAAATTTAATATGGGGCCCTATGGGAGCGAAGCCTGCAGTTGCTCTCACGTTCAGGCATGTGTCGCCAAATGTGTAAGTCCGACTGATTCCATAGCTACATGTTTGCGACCGGCACAAAAATACCTACGTTTTGATGTATTAATTGTGTATGAGGAGTGGACGTTGTGGGCTACAGAGCAATTTGTTCGGAAAATTTTCAAAAGATTTCAAAGCTTTCCCGCACTCTAGCGATGATGTCACGCGCTCTAGCCCTTAACGACCCACGCAATACACACCCATTATAAAATCTGAAACGGTCTGAAAATTTCACAAAACGTAAACTGCGATTTCGTGAAAACCGTGCCAGCTATCAAAAAATTTCCATTTGGCCAAATAAAGTCCCAAGTCTCGTGACCCGTTTAAACTTTTAATCCCGTTTCTATGTTAAAGTATGGCGACTCTGTATGGCCCCAAAGAGGAGTGTTTATGAGCACTCTTCACGTCGATTTTCAATGCATTCCAATGGAGAAAAAAATCGCGCTTTCACGCGATTTTCTCGGAAACCGCTGCGTGAATCTCTTAGCCAGGTCATAGCACACGATTCCCGATCATTCCGCACGTTTTGATGTATTTTTTGTACAGGTGTTGGCAACGCTGCCGGAGGAGTAGCGTGCCAAAGTTTAGGCAGAAGTCTGAATAAGAAATAAGCCCGACGAATAATAGACCAGTGTTCTAGGCACACTGGAACTAGAAAATTTCGCAAGAAATTTTGACCAGTGTGCCTGGTGCTGGGGGGATGGGTGGGGGCTAGGGGTGTTGTGAATGTGGAGGGGGGGGCAGATTCAGACTGTCTGAGGTCCATAGTGAGGTCATCACTGTAGGCCCTTTCGCTGCGTGCGTGTCTGTCAGTGGTTGCCATGGTGATTGGGGGGCCGTGAGGAGTGTTTAGTTTCCTGTTAACATACAGTAAGAGTTGAGGGATTTTATTTTGAAAAGTAGGTGAATACCTAGTTCCTGTTATCATACAATGAGAGTTGGGGGCTTTTAATCACAGGTGTAATTGATCACATTAATTATGGCCCTGATCCATTGAAGCCTGGTTTAGAGCATGCTGGCTCACTGAAATGGCATGATACAGTAAATAGTGTGCGTGTGTGTGTGTGTGTGTGTGTGTTAGTCAGCCTGCTCTGATTGGCTAATGTGAATCAGCTGTCTAGCAGCAATCTGAAGTTGCCGTGGTGATTGGCCACTGCTGCAGTGGGGCAGTTTATAATAGGAGTTAACCAGAGACGTACATGTCATAAAAGTGCTTCTACGACAGAAGGGGGGGGGGGGGGGGGGTCTGAGGACCATAGTGAGGTTTTAAGAAGGTGGATGAAAGGCCCAATAAAGTCCCAAGTCTCGTTACCCGTTAAACTTTTAATCATTTTTCTATGTTAAAGTATGGCGACTCTGTACGGCCCTAAAGAGGAGTGTTTTTGAGCTCTCTTCACATCGATTTGCCACTCATTCCTGTCGAGCAAATAAACAGGACATTTACATGTTTTCATAAAGTTCAACCTTAAAATGCTAATCTGTGAGGCTGAATTGTACAGCTAGCTAGCTAGCTAGCTAAATACACAGTTAACGTGAGACTCACCTCAAACAGAAGTCAGAGAGGCAGAAGGAGATGTGAAGACGTTATTTAAGTGAAGGCCATAAAACAAAGAGCCAATGAGAGTTCTTTAATTTGAGAGGTGTCATCAGATTCGTCAGGTTGGTTGCTGGGGCCCCCCTGACCCCTAGCAACAGGTTACACATTGGTTCATGTGTAACCAATGTGGCATTAGTCTGCCCAATGAAAGTGAGTTTACATTTGAAATCAAAACAACATACATTTACATTAACACTGCTCTATGACTAAAGGAGACACCCCAAGTGGTTAGCCACCTACTGGCGGGAAACATCGTCAGGTTGGTTGCTGGGGCCCCCCTGACCCCTAGCAACAGCTGACACACTGGTTCATTCCTGCCCAATGAAAGTGAGTTTACATTTGAAAAAGGAGACACCCCAAGTGATTAGCCACCTACTGGCGGGAAACATTAGTTCAAAACTCAAGTTAGTCATGCTATAAAAACTATGCTAGGTGACACACACAGTAAGCTATTGGTGTCATTTAAACTGCGAGCAGCTTCTGTCCTCTGCGCCCTCTGTCGGGAGATTAACACACACGCACGAACACACACAACAGCGCCATGCAGCGTCAAAAATGTTACTGAACTGAACAAACTGAATATCTATCTGTTGATGCTATGAATTAAGGGTTTATTTTGACCAAAACCAGAGTTTGTGATTATTGGAACAGTGGAAAGAGAGCTTCGGCTGTGGCTCAGAGGGTAGAGCAGGTTGTCCACCAATCGGAAAGGTCGGTGGTTCGATCCCCTGCTGCTCCGGGTCACATGTCGATGTGTCCTTGAGCAAGACACTTAACCCCAAATTGCTCCCGGAGGCATAGCCATCGGTGTGTGAATGAGTATTTAGATTAAATCCTGATGGGCAAAGTTGGCACCTCAGTAGCCTCTGCCATCAGTGTATGAATGTGTGTGTGAATGGGTGAATACTGACATGTAGTGTAAAGCGCTTTGAGTGGTCGGAAGACTAGAAAAGCGCTATATAAATCCAAGTCCATTTACATTTACCATTTATAACTGTAGGCCTGTACGCTACTGTAGGCCTATACACAGTTATAGGAGGAGCTTCGCTCTTCCTATAACTGTGTATATAATGTATGTATAAAATGTTTAAATCTATATTATAATGTTTAAATTATAATGTTTAAATGTTATAGGAGGAGCTTCGCTCTGATTCGTCAGGCTGGTTGCTGGGGCCCCCCTGACCCCTAGCAACAGCTTACACATTGGTCTGCCCAATGAAAGTGAGTTTACATTTGAAATCAAAACAACATACATTTACATTAACACTGCTCTATGACTAAAGGAGACACCCCAAGTGGTTAGCCACCTACTGGCGGGAAAAATCGTCAGGTTGGTTGCTGGGGCCCCCCTGACCCCTAGCAACAGCTTACACACTAGTTCATATTCTGCCCAATGAAAGTGAGTTTACATTTGAAATCAAAACAACGTACATTTACATTAACACTGCTCCTTCGCTCCTCCTATAGCTGTAGGCCTGTACGCTACTGTAGGCCTATACACAGTTATAACTGTGTATAGGCAGCTTCTGTTCTGCAATGCCAGATTGAAATTACGCTGCAGAGCACATTGAACCAAAGAGACTAGAAATGGTTGTCTTATTAATATATTTTATGTATTTAAAATTGATAATATACTGGTATTTATGGTTTGGTATGAATATAGAAACGGTTTATTCATTCTACCTAATTACAACACTGGTTGTTTTTGAGTGGTTGGTGATCTGAAAATGTATTTTCTTTCGCTCCTCCTATAACTGTGTATAATGCATGTATATAATGTTTAAATGTATATTATAATGTTTAAATTATAATGTATAAATGTTATAGGAGGAGCTGTGCTCCTCCTATAACTGTGGGCCTATTTGCTAATAAGAGTTACATAGTTAAAATGTGTGTGTGTGTGTGTGTGTGTGTGTGTGTGTGTGTGTGTGTGTGTGTGTGTGTGTGTGTGTGTTAGTTAGTCAGCCTGCTCTGATTGGCTAATGTGAATCAGCTGTCTAGCAGCAATCTGAAGTTGCCATGGTGATTGGCCACTGCTGCAGTGGGGCAGTTTATAATAGGAGTTAACCAGAGACGTACATGTCATAAAAGTGCTTCTACGACAGAAACCGTGACTCCTATCGCTTAGATTGTTCATGAGACCAGTTAGGAGTCTCTGATGAACAAATGGTGCGACATTTGGGTCTGTAGTTTCAAAAATGTGACCTCGGCGGCAGTTTCGAAAACTATTAACTTTTTTCTCTGATCCAAAAAATTCTGTGAAATTTAATATGGGGCCCTATGGGAGCGAAGCCTGCAGTTGCTCTCACGTTCAGGCATGTGTCGCCAAATGTGTAAGTCCGACTGATTCCATAGCTACATGTTTGCGACCGGCACAAAAATACCTACGTTTTGATGTATTAATTGTGTATGAGGAGTGGACGTTGTGGGCTACAGAGCAATTTGTTCGGAAAATTTTCAAAAGATTTCAAAGCTTTCCCGCACTCTAGCGATGATGTCACGCGCTCTAGCCCTTAACGACCCACGCAATACACACCCATTATAAAATCTGAAACGGTCTGAAAATTTCACAAAACGTAAACTGCGATTTCGTGAAAACCGTGCCAGCTATCAAAAAATTTCCATTTGGCCAAATAAAGTCCCAAGTCTCGTGACCCGTTTAAACTTTAAATCCCGTTTCTACGTTAAAGTATGGCGACTCTGTATGGCCCCAAAGAGGAGTGTTTATGAGCACTCTTCACGTCGATTTTCAATGCATTCCAATGGAGAAAAAAATCGCGCTTTCGCGCGATTTACTCGGACACCGCTGCGCGAATCTCTTAGCCAGGTCATAGCACACGATTCCCGATCATTCCGCACGTTTTGATGTATTTTTTGTACAGGTGTTGGCAACGCTGCCAGAGGAGTAGCGTGCCAAAGTTTAGGCAGAAGTCTGAATAAGAATAAGCCCGACGAATAATAGACCAGTGTGCTTTGCACAAGGCTTTGCCTTGTGCTTCTAGGCACACTGGAATAAGCCCGACGAATAATAGACCAGTGTGCTTTGCACAAGGCTTTGCCTTGTGCTTCTAGGCACACTGGAACTAGAAAATTTCGCAAGAAATTTTGACCAGTGTGCCTGGTGCTGGGGGGGGGGGTCTGAGGACCATAGTGAGGTTTTAAGAAGGTGGATGAAAGGCCCAATAAAGTCCCAAGTCTCGTGACCCGTTAAACTTTTAATCATTGTTCTACGTTAAAGTATGGCGACTCTTTATGGCCCTAAAGAGGAGTGTTTTTGAGCTCTCTTCACATCGATTTGCCACTCATTCCTGTCGAGCAAATAAATCGCGCTTTCGCAAATAAATCGCGCATTTTGCTCTATGACTAAAGGAGACAACCCACGTGGTTAGCCACCTACTGGCGGGAAACATCGTCAGGTTGGTTGCTGGGGCCCCCCTGAGCCCTAGCAACAGCTGACACATTCGTTCATTCCTGTCCAATGAAAGTGAGTTTACATTTGAAATCAAAACAACGTGATTAGCCACCTACTGGCGGGAAACATTAGTTCAAAACTCAAGTTAGTCATGCTATAAAAACTATGCTAGGTGACACACACAGTAAGCTATTGGTGTCATTTAAACTGTGAGCAGCTTCTGTTCTCTGCGCCCTCTGTCGGGAAAATTAACACACACACACGAACACACACAACAGCGCCATGCAGCGTCAAAAATGTTACTGAACTGAACAAACTGAATATCTATCTGTTGATGCTATGAATTAAGGGTTTATTTTGACCAAAACCAGAGTTTGTGATTGTTGGAACAGTGGAAAGAGAGCTTCGCTCCTCCTATAACTGTAGGCCTGTACGCTACGGTAGGCCGCAGCTTCTGTTCTGCAATGCCAGATTGAAATTACGCTGCAGAGCACATTGAACCAAAGAGACTAGAAATGGTTGTCTTATTAATATATTTTATGTATTTAAAATTGATAATATACTGGTATTTATGGTTTGGTATGAATATAGAAACGGTTTATTCATTCTACCTAATTACAACACTGGTTGTTTTTGAGTGGTTGGTGATCTGAAAATGTATTTTCTTTCGCTCCTCCTATAACTGTGTATAATGCATGTATATAATGTTTAAATGTATATTATAATGTTTAAATTATAATGTATAAATGTTATAGGAGGAGCTGTGCTCCTCCTATAACTGTGGGCCTATTTGCTAATAAGAGTTACATAGTTAAAATGTGTGTGTGTGTGTGTGTGTGTGTGTGTGTGTGTGTGTGTGTGTGTGTGTGTTAGTTAGTCAGCCTGCTCTGATTGGCTAATGTGAATCAGCTGTCTAGCAGCAATCTGAAGTTGCCATGGTGATTGGCCACTGCTGCAGTGGGGCAGTTTATAATAGGAGTTAACCAGAGACGTACATGTCATAAAAGTGCTTCTACGACAGAAACCGTGACTCCTATCGCTTAGATTGTTCATGAGACCAGTTAGGAGTCTCTGATGAACAAATGGTGCGACATTTGGGTCTGTAGTTTCAAAAATGTGACCTCGGCGGCAGTTTCGAAAAGTAGTAACTTTTTTCTCTGATCCAAAACATTCTGTGAAATTTAATATGGGGCCCTATGGGAGCGAAGCCTGCAGTTGCTCTCACGTTCAGGCATGTGTCGCCAAATGTGTAAGTCCGACTGATTCCATAGCTACATGTTTGCGACCGGCACAAAAATACCTACGTTTTGATGTATTAATTGTGTATGAGGAGTGGACGTTGTGGGCTACAGAGCAATTTGTTCGGAAAATTTTCAAAAGATTTCAAAGCTTTCCCGCACTCTAGCGATGATGTCACGCGCTCTAGCCCTTAACGACCCACGCAATACACACCCATTATAAAATCTGAAACGGTCTGAAAATTTCACAAAACGTAAACTGCGATTTCGTGAAAACCGTGCCAGCTATCAAAAAATTTCCATTTGGCCAAATAAAGTCCCAAGTCTCGTGACCCGTTTAAACTTTTAATCCCGTTTCTATGTTAAAGTATGGTGACTCTGTATGGCCCCAAAGAGGAGTGTTTATGAGCACTCTTCACGTCGATTTTCAATGCATTCCAATGGAGAAAAAAATCGCGCTTTCACGCGATTTTCTCGGAAACCGCTGCGTGAATCTCTTAGCCAGGTCATAGCACACGATTCCCGATCATTCCGCACGTTTTGATGTATTTTTTGTACAGGTGTTGGCAACGCTGCCGGAGGAGTAGCGTGCCAAAGTTTAGGCAGAAGTCTGAATAAGAAATAAGCCCGACGAATAATAGACCAGTGTTCTAGGCACACTGGAACTAGAAAATTTCGCAAGAAATTTTGACCAGTGTGCCTGGTGCTGGGGGGATGGGTGGGGGCTAGGGGTGTTGTGAATGTGGAGGGGGGGGCAGATTCAGACTGTCTGAGGTCCATAGTGAGGTCATCACTGTAGGCCCTTTCGCTGCGTGCGTGTCTGTCAGTGGTTGCCATGGTGATTGGGGGGCCGTGAGGAGTGTTTAGTTTCCTGTTAACATACAGTAAGAGTTGAGGGATTTTATTTTGAAAAGTAGGTGAATACCTAGTTCCTGTTATCATACAATGAGAGTTGGGGGCTTTTAATCACAGGTGTAATTGATCACATTAATTATGGCCCTGATCCATTGAAGCCTGGTTTAGAGCATGCTGGCTCACTGAAATGGCATGATACAGTAAATAGTGTGCGTGTGTGTGTGTGTGTGTGTTAGTCAGCCTGCTCTGATTGGCTAATGTGAATCAGCTGTCTAGCAGCAATCTGAAGTTGCCGTGGTGATTGGCCACTGCTGCAGTGGGGCAGTTTATAATAGGAGTTAACCAGAGACGTACATGTCATAAAAGTGCTTCTACGACAGAAACCGTGACTCCTATCGCTTAGATTGTTCATGAGACCAGTTAGGAGTCTCACACGATTCCCGATCATTCCGCACGTTTTGATGTAATTTTTGTACAGGTGTTGGCAACGCTGCCGGAGGAGTAGCGTGCCAAAGTTTAGGCAGAAGCAGAAGAAGAAAACTAGAAAATTTCGCAAGAAATTTTGACCAGTGTGCCTGGTGCTGGGGGGGTCTGAGGACCATAGTGAGGTTAGAAGAAGGGGGATGATAGGCCCCATGAAGTCCCAAATCTCGTGACCTGTTTAAACTTTTAATAATTTTTCTACGTTAAAGTATGGCGACTCCCGATCATTCCGCACGTTTTGATGTACTTTTTGTACAGGCGTTGGCAACGCTGCCGGAGGAGTAGCGCGGCAAAGTTTAGGCAGAAGTCAGAAGAAGAAATAAACGCGTCGAATAATAGACCAGTGTGCTTTGCACAAGGCTTTGCCTTGTGCTTCTAGGCACACTGGAACTAGAGTGCTAAAACTCAAACTTGTGATGTCATAGGGTATAAAGTGTGGAGCTGCTCCATAGACAATGAATAGGGAGAGATGTTGTAGATGACACTAAGAGCACCCAGAGGAATGTTCTGAGAATATGGGAACATTTTCTGTTTCACAACTGAGAACACTACAATATAATAAAGCTCATTTGGGTATAAAAAAGACAATTCATCGTCTATGGTGCAGCTCCAGACTTTATACCCTGTGACATCACAAGTTTGAGACTTACTCCTTTGGTTTCTGGCTTTGAGAGAGAGGATCTCGTGTATTGAATTGGATTGACTATTGACTGAACTTTCCTAGGCCATGGAAATAACATATTCAAATTCTTAATTAATGCTGTGGATTTGGTATCAAAAACTTTTGACATTTAGAGATTTCTGTAAGAATTGCATTTTTCGGCGATTGGATGTCGAGCACTTCTGCTCTGGAAACTGCTCAGAAACCCCCTTATTGTCAATCTAGCTAGGAAAGCCATCCATCCTCTGAATGCTCTAGGTCTCTAGTTTGTGGCTTTAAAGTTCCATGAGGCTGTGATTATCCTAGAGGTCACCACAGGTCATTTTATACAGTGAGGTCAGATTTAAAAAAAAAAAATGGTCTCGCTACAATGAAATGGCTCCTATGGGGACTAACATCATCACACATGAATACAGTTGGGCTCATTGGATCCACAAGAGTCTCAGCTTTACAGTGATACCCAATTTATGTAATTCCAAGACTGTTTAGGGACCCCAGTATGCAGAAATATTCAAACACATCATTTTATAATAGGCTAAATAACACATTTATACTGCATGGAAAACTGCATGTGATTATCATAAAGTGGGCATGTCTGTAAAGTGGAGACTCGTGGGTACCCACATTTTCATTCACATATCTTGAGGTCAGAGGTCAAGGGACCCCTTTGAAAATAGCCATGCCAGTTTTTCCTAGCTAAAATTAGCCTAACTTTGGAGCGTTATTTAGCTAGCTCTAAAACGGAGCCTGCTACTGAGAGACAGTAAAGTCGGCCGTGGGCGCCCTCAAGGAGTTGAAGAGGTTAAGTCGTTCAGTGCTCAGTGATTTATTGACTAGATTATTTGCTCAGTTAGTTCTTTGTCAACAACTGCAGCTTGTTAGTTTGAACTCAGTGATTTTGAATCTGTGTCAAAGTCTGTTTCCTCATTGATTTGAGTTTCCCCTTACCTCAGCCTGAACCTTACCCTAACGGTTTGGGTAAGTGTTGCAGAAATGAGTGTTTTTTCTCGTTGCAGTTCCTGGTTTGACTTTTCCCTGTTATTATGATGCAAATAGTGTCAAAATGATCCAAAATTAGTCAACTCTGGTATTAGGCATAGGGCTAGCAAACCCTTCAACCTAATGGACGCTTTTAAACGTATGCTGTTCAGCCAATCAAACCTACAGCACTTTGAATTTCTATTGGAGATCCAAAAGCTTTCAACGATGCCAAAGATTTCAGGCTGAGTTTGGGGGAAATGTACACACAATACATTGTATAGCTTCAAGGAAGCATAAGCTAATACATAAGTGGCTACTGAAAAACTGTGAAAGGCCAGGACTGTTTATAAAGCAGTGATTTCCAGTCCGGGGGCATGTACTCCAGAGCGTACTTCTGCAATTATCAGGGGGGACCTGAAAAAAACGTGGCGTAATTTAGCTAATTTGAAAAAATTATATAATGATTTGGTAAAAAGAATACAAGCATAGCCATATTTTTGTGTCCAGGAGGGAAATAAACAGCCAAATAGTGTTATAAATTGGCGATTTTAGTACATTTTATTGTCACTAAAACCAGTAACCTTCCACCTACAATAAACCAACTGCACAGGACAACATCTTGGTTAAAAGTTCAACCCATATTTTTGTCCTTTTGTTCATTCCCGTCTGTAGGAATGTTATCTCTATTATTCATCACTGTAAGGATGAATCCATGCACAGTTGAAAGATTACCCCAAAAAATCCCCCCTTAAGTCTTGCCAAGACTGATCTGCCCGGAGATCAAACTCTGACGACCCACATGGACGTGAACGGGGTTGGTATATAATTGTCAGAGTTGCTCATTTCCTGTAGACTGATCGAGCACTTTGTCGTGAACTGATCGAAACACACTGCCATCATGTCCAGGATCATAAGTGTTGCTCTCCTGCTCATCGTTCTGGTTGACACCTTCTACGACAGCAGCGCAGGTAAAATACAAAGAGAACTGTTTCTGCATTATGCGTCTTATGATCTCGCCAACACTGGAAAATGTTATTCGCCGGTTGATGGATAACGTATTATTGTTTCACACAAATGATTTCTTTCTTTTTTTCCACTGTGTGCAGCTTCACATCCTGGATTTCATGTGTCCAAAGTGCACATCCGCAAGTGCAGGTGCAGAGGTGAGTGTCCGTTGGTCATTCATACATTTTGGTTAAAGATTTGCACAGAAAAAGAGCCTGATCACCGGGGCTGTTATGATATTGGGGTCTTTGATTTGCCAAAAAGTTTGGTGTTCTCCAGACTCTACAATACTACAGTCTGTTGTCAGGTAAAGCAGACAATAAAGGCATTGAAAGTGGTGATAATCGGAGTTTCTATGGTGTGAATTTCAATGACCACCTCTGCTCTCTTCGCAGTTTTTCCCAGCGGAAAGATAAAGTGTCGCTACCCACTGTTTCCCAAAAACCACGTAGAGAAACAGAATCTGATCAAATGCTTCTGCAGCAAAACAAACCAACACAGTGAGTGAACTGTGACATTGTATATGTGGGTGTGAGATAGATGGAGAGATGTTTCTCTTTTCTGTGCTAATATTCACAGTAAAGATGTTTAATTTGTTGCCATTTTTTTGTTTTGTTTTTCTCTTAAATTTTTTGTAGAGTTTCCAGAGTTCAAGGCAGCCTGCTCTACGTGGCGTCCTGATTTTCCAATCTCCCTGGTATGAAGGAGTGGAATTATACAGAGAGAAGAACCTTGAACACGGCTCATTATTAATCATATCATATCACACAAGATGATCACATGATATTAACCATTACATTTCATTATGTCATGTCACACAACAGTCATAACAGTCACAACATGACATCACATTACGCATCACATTGTTCTTGTAATATACTATGGATGTCTGTCATACATTGTAAATAAAGACATTTTCTATTACAGACACTTTGTTTTTCTTCTTTGTGTATTTTTGAATGTAAGCGGAGCTCAGCAATAGTTTGACGTTCTGGGAAATATGCAAATTCCCTTTCTTGGTGAGAGTTTGATGAGAAGATTGATGCCACACTCATAAGTGAGATTGGTATCAATCTTCTCATCTAACTCTGGGCAAAAAAAAGCAAATAGTTCGCAAAAGTTGAACTATTGCCTTAAAGCATTCCTTATTGAAATAGTTGTGAAATAAATCACAACATTGGTTGAAACAGTCATCACAGTTTCAGGCATATGTATAATATTATATAAAGTTCTGATAGCGTTTTGTATTAATTGTCAAGTAGCCAAATAAAGGCACTGTCAGTTCTTTCTTTATATTTCTATATTAGGGCTGTCAAAGTTAACATGATAATAACGTGTTAACATAAATTTGTTTTAACGCCTCTAATTTCTTTAACGCATTAATACAACTTGCAATTTTTGAGGTTTTAGCGAGCTCAGTTCAGCTAAAATTTTGGCAAGGAAAAACTGGCATGGTGATTTTCAAAGTAGTCCCTTGACCTCTGACCTCAAGATGTGTGAATGAAAATGGGTTCTCTTCTGGTTACCCACGAGTCTCCCCTTTACAGACATGCCCACTTTATGATAATCACATGCAGTTTTGGGGCAAGTCATAGTCAAGTCAGCACACTGACACACTGACAGCTGATGTTGTCTGTTGGGCTGCAGTTTGCCATGTTATGATTTGAGCATATATTTTTATGCTAAATGCAGTACCTGTGAGGGTTTCTGGACAATATCTGTCATTGTTTTGTGTTGTTAATTGATTTCCAATAATAAATATATACATACATTTACATAAAGCAAACATATGTGTCCACTCCCATGTTTATAAGAGTATTAAATACTTTTGAACTGAATGAAATATGCGATTAATTTGTGATTAAATCACGATTAAGGATGGACAATCATCAATCATGCCATATATATACGTATATATATATATATATATATATATATATATATATATATATACACACACACGTATATTATAAATTCCCTATAATTTACTTGATTTTCTCCCTTCTTTTATCTCCTCCTACATACAGTATACTGTAGAAAATAAATTGTCGTTGTCAGTTTTGACTGTGAATCATCAGGTTCTGTATTTTTTGGTGGATTCTCACCCACCATGAATGTCACCTTTGTTAATCCTCTGTATGATCATCGGTGTCAGCTGCAGCCCTTATGGAAGAGGAGACCGGTTTGGTTTGATAGGGGTGGGATTCACTCCACTGGACCTTTCCTGTTTCACACAGTGCAATGAGAAATCAGATATTACATTAGAGGCATTTTTTATGTTGCGCTGCTTCAAAGAAAAAACCTTAAACATGGTGCATTTTCATATGGTGGCTTGTGTACATGTTGTAATGTACACTGAGGAGAATACTGAAAAGAGGAATTGTAATGAACACTAGAAAATTTCGCAAGAAATTTTGACCAGTGTGCCTGGTGCTGTGGGGGGTCTGAGGACCACAGTGAGGTTATAAGAAGGGGGATGATAGGCCCAATAAAGGCCGAAGTCTCGTGACCTGTTTAAACTTTTAATCATTTTTCTACGTTAAAGTATGGCGACTCTGTACGGCCCAAAAGACGAGTGTTTTTGAGCTCTCTCCACGTCGATTTGGCACTCATTCCTATGGAGCAAAGAAATCGCGCTTTCGCGCATTTTTTTGGAGGCCGCTACGCGAATCTCTTAGAACAGTCATAGCACACCATTCCCGGTCATTCCGCACGTTTTGATGTACTTTTTTTAGAGGTGTTGGCAACGCTGGGGGAGGAGTAGCGTGGCAAAAACCGTAAGAAGAGGAATAGTAAGACTTCACTAGAAAATTTCGCAAGAAGTTTTGACCAGTGTGCCTGGTGCTGTGGGGGGGTCTGAAGACTATAGTGAGGTTAGAAGAGGGGGATGATAGGCCCAATAAAGTCCCAAGTCTCGTGACCCGTTTAAACTTTTAATCATTTTTCTACGTTAAAGTATGGCGACTCTGTATGGCCCTAAAGACGAGTATTTTTGAGCTCTCTTCACGTCGATTTGCCACTCATTCCTATGGAGCAAGGAAATCGCGCTTTTGCGCGATTTTTTCGGAGACCGCTACGCGAATCTCTTAGAACAGTCATAGCACACCATTCCCGATCATTCTGTCACTGGTTGCCATGGTGATTGGGGGGCCGAGAGGAGTGTTTAGTTTCCTGTTATTATAAAGTAAGAGTTGAGGGCTTTTATTTTGAAAAGTAGGTGAATACCTAGTTCCTGTTATCATACAATGAGAGTTGGGGGCTTTTAATCGCAGGTGTAATTGATCACATTAATTATGGCCCTGATCCATTGAAGCCCTGGTTTAGAGCATGTTGGCTCACTGAAATGGCGTGATACAGTAAATAGTGTGCGTGTGTGTGTGTGTGTGTGTGGGTGTGTTAGTCAGCCTGCTCTGATTGGCTAATGTGAATCAGCTGTCTAGCAGCAATCTGAAGTTGCCGTGGCGATTGGCAACTGCTGCAGTGGGGCAGTTTATAATAGGAGTTAACCAGAGACGTACATGTCATAAAAGTGCTTCTACGACAGAAACCGTGACTCCTATCGCTTAGATTGTTCATGAGACCAGGTAGGAGTCTCTGATGAACAAATGGTGCGACATTTGGGTCTGTAGTTTCAAAAATGTGACCTCGGCGGCAGTTTCGAAAAGTATTAACTTTTTTCTCTGATCCAAAAAATTCTGTGAAATTTAATATGGGGCCCTATGGGAGCGAAGCCTGCAGTTGCTCTCACGTTCAGGCATGTGTCGCCAAATGTGTAAGTCCGACTGATTCCATAGCTACATGTTTGCGACCGGCACAAAAATACCTACGTTTTGATGTATTAATCGTGTATGAGTAGTGGACGTTGTGGGCTACAGAGCAATTTGTTCGGAAAATTTTCAAAAGATTTCAAAGCTTTCCCGCACTCTAGCGATGATGTCACGTGCTCTAGCCCTTAACGACCCACGCAATACACACCCATTATAAAATCTGAAACGGTCTGAAAATTTCACAAAACGTAAACTGCGATTTCGTGAAAACCGTGCCAGCTATCAAAAAATTTCCATTTGGCCAAATAAAGTCCCAAGTCTCGTGACCCGTTTAAACTTTTAATCACGCTTGTACGTTAAAGTATGGCGATTATGTATGGCTCCAAAGAGGAGTGCTTTTGAGCACTCTTCACATCGATTTTCAATGCATTCCAATGGAGAAAAAAATCGCGCTTTCGCGCGATTTGCTCGGACACCGCTGCGCGAATCTCTTAGCCAGGTCATAGCACATGATTCCCGATCATTCCGCACGTTTTGATGTACTTTTTGTACAGGTGTTGGCAACGCTGCCGGAGGAGTAGCGCGCCAAAGTTTAGGCAGAAGTCTGAATAAGAACTAGAAAATTTCGCAAGAAATTTTGACCAGTGTGCCTGGTGCTGGGGGGGGGGGTCTGAGGACCATAGTGAGGTTTTAAGAAGGTGGATGAAAGGCCCAATAAAGTCCCACGTCTCGTGACCCGTTTAAACTTGTAATCCCGTTTCTACGTTAAAGTATGGCGACTCTGTATGGCCCCAAAGAGGAGTGTTTATGAGCACTCTTCACGTCGATTTTCAATGCATTCCAATGGAGCAAAAAAATCGCGCTTTCGCGCGATTTTCTCGGAAACCGCTGCGCGAATCTCTTAGCCAGGTCATAGCACACGATTCCCGATGATTCCGCACGTTTTGATGTATTTTTTGTACAGGTGTTGGCAACGCTGCCGGAGGAGTAGCGCGGCAAAGTTTAGGCAGAAGCTGCGGAAGAATAAGCCCGTCGAATAATAGACCAGTGTGCTTTGCACAAGGCTTTGCCTTGTGCTTCTAGGCACACTGGAATAAGCCCGACGAATAATAGACCAGTGTGCTTTGCACAAGGCTTTGCCTTGTGCTTCTAGGCACACTGGAATAAGCCCGACGAATAATAGACCAGTGTGCTTTGCACAAGGCTTTGCCTTGTGCTTCTAGGCATTCATAACATCATGAACCCGTTGTTACCGCTCACATCCATCCTGTCCGGATCCAACAGTACACCTGAAGCTTCTTACCTCATCCACAGCTAATTCTATCGGGGGCGTGTTGAGTGCAAAAAATAAAAATAAAAGAAGTCTTTTTTTAATCTTCCATTTGGTGAGATGCATTGTAGCGATATGAATAAAGAAAAAGTTCACCTGGTGTGCTGAATAATGTGTAAATTGGTAATTACACAATCTGAATATTTGTATAATTGTTTGTATTTTTTCATAATGATTTTGGAAAGGAATGTGTTTATTTTTTTGACTTCTGTTCCAGATGTGTCTTCTGTTGGCCTGACATTGTGACTGGTCTGGTGGGATTCTTACCTCTGTATTGAGCCTCTTCTGTGATGAATTCTTTGTATGCAGTGTTTAGGAAATACTGTAGGGAACATGGGGAGGAGTTGATATTAGGAGCATTTGATCAATTTGTATTTATTTATTTTATCATTTTGTTAATAAATTGTGAAAAGCAGCGTGTCGACTTTGTAACTGTTTTAAATCTGGCTAAAGTTCACCTGATAATCAGACGTAAAGGGATTCACCCTTACAAACAACAAGTTTGTTCAAGTGTGCTATTAGTATTTTTATTATATTCATATACTTTCAGTTTACTTTTTATGTACTTATTAGAGATATACTTAACAAAATTATACTTAAAGGACCCATATTGTAAAAAGTAAGATTTTCATGTCTTTTATATTATAAAGCAGGTTTAAGTGCTTTATAAATACTGTGAAAGTATCGAAGCGCTCAATATACAGAGAAATACACACAGCCCGTGTTCAGAAATTGTGCGTTTGAAACAAGCCGTTAGGATTTCTGTCCCATTTGTGATTTCACAAATATACAATATTTAGACCATTACACGGTTTAAAACGTAAACATTCTAAATGTGTACCAGTTTATTCCTGTTTGCAGTGTATGTTAATGACATCAGCTGACAGGATGTAAACATGGACCCAAACTGTTGCCAGGCAACGTAATTCCGTTGAAATGCACTAAAACGGAGCATCTCAGACAGATGGAAAATACAGGTATATTCAAGCAGACAGAATGAGGAAAATAACGTTTTTTTTTAACATTACAGCATGTAAACATGTTCTAATAGTAACACAAAATACAAGTATGAACCTGAAAATGAGCATGATATGGGACCTTAAAGTATACTTGGCTTATACTGACAAGTATACATAAAAGTCTAAGTGTGCTTGGCAAGTATACAGAAAAGTCTAAGTGTACTTGGCTTATACTGACAAATAAACAGAGAAGTGTGTGCTTGGGAAGTACATAGATAAATTCAAGTATACTTGGCTTATACTGACAAATTTACAGAAAAGTATATTTGGCTGAGTTCCAGATTCATTCGTGTTTATTTCTGATTTATCACTAAAACAACTTTACACACAGTGCTTCATGAGACACTTTAATTTTCCAGTTGAAGCTTTAATCTCATTTCTAATGATGAATTACAGTGAACAGATGATGTGAAATAAAATCTCTTTAACACTTTACATGAATAAACAAATCAATGTTTGAACCTGCTGTTCAAATACACAGAAACTTCACATTAAAGATATAATCAATAATCAATAATGGTAAACCAAAGAGTAGCCCCTCCCACCACCATCATGTTACTAAATAAACCCATAATCCATGCAGCCAGGCACAAAGAAACAGGAACTCTGCTGACTGCAACGATGACGAGTCCGTCTACGACTAACGGGTCCTGAGTTATGGAAGAGGCGGGGCTAAAGTTTAGGGGCGGAGCTATGAGTGTGTATTGGCATGTAAATGTCCTCAGACCTGGTCCAAAGGCCCCGTTCAGACCTGGACCATAGACCCCGTTCAGACCTGGACTATAGGTCCTGTTCAGACCTGGACCGTAGGCCCCGTTCAGACCTGGACCGTAGGCCCCGTTCAGACCTGGACCGTAGGCCCCGTTCAGACCTGGACTATAGGCCCCGTTCAGACCTGGACTGTAGGCCCCATTCAGACCTGGACCATAGACCCCGTTCAGACCTGGACCATAGACCCCGTTCAGACCACGACCATAGGCCCTGTTCAGATCTGGACCATAGGCCCCGTTCAGACCTGGACCATAGGCCCCGTTCAGACCTGGACCATAGGGCCTGTTCAGACCTGGTATTAACATGCGTCCTCAGTGATCACAAGAGGACAGCTCTAAGTACAGGTGTGAACGCACTAAAGACGCATTGAGATCAGATCCCTCAGACCACATTCAGAGGTGGTCTGGGTCTCATATGACCTCATTCTTTTAGCAGTGTGTAGTGAATGTGTCCTGGTCCACATTAAGGACCGTCTACTCTACTGACGTCCCGCTGGGATCCACAGGTCTCTGAGTCCTCAGGTGACTAGACAGGAAGACGCCTGGCGTCATGGTAACGACCTCTGTGCTCTACTGTATCCTGTCAGTACAACTGTGTTTTATTAAAATATATCTTGTTTCTAGGCTACATATCTACAGACCATCAGACTATTATACACTGTAAAACAAAAAAAGTGTGAAATTACGGAAATTTTCCGGCAGCAGGGGCGCCAGAAAATGTCTGTTAAAAAAAGGAAAAATACTGTCCGTTAATTAACATAAATAAACTGTAAAAAAAAAAAAGTAATTATCTTTATATAATTAGCCTTTATTACTGTAATATTACAAGAAATATTTTACTTTTAACATATATTTATTGTTAGAATAGTCATACACCGTAAATCTAAGACCATTTACATATAAATCACAAATGAAACATTTAATTTTACATTGCAAAAGCCCAAATTTACATTAACTCTCAGAAGTTTTGCAAAAGAAATCTGGATTTTTAAAAGAAATATTTTTAGAATTCCATGAAATCCTTTTCTTCTAACATAAATTAATTGTTAAAATAGAGTCATAAACATCTAAAACACAGAATAATTATCTTTAAAAATGATCAAAAAAAACTTAAATACAGATAATTACTATTGTGATTTCAAAAAAATACTGTAAATCTAAGACCATTTACATATAAATCACAAAAGAAACATGTAATTTAAAAAAAAAAATTCTGTCATTTTGAAATACAGACAAAAAATTTAAAATTTCTTAAAAACAACTGTAAAAATTTTTTTTTTTTAAAGTGTAGTCAGGGGAAGGTCATTATTATCAGACTGTTGGAGATGTGTCTGTGTTTTTGTTCTGCTGCTTTGCATAGAGCTGATACCCGCTCACTCTCTCACATCCCCGGCTCTCTGCCGGTACAATAACTTTTTATTTTGATGTTAATAAAATGTTAATAAAATGTACCTGAATTCACAAATATGTAGGATATTACTACTGACATTCCTGTAATGTTACATCACAACGTCTGCTGTAGTAGCTGTGTGTTTACTACGTGTTTATTTACATATAGAGCGGGGAAGTCACCACCGTCATCATCATCATCATCATCACCATCATGACTATTTCTGTTGTCCTACAGTCACAGAGACCTTCAATGGTAAAACCTTCAGTGAGAGCTCATCATCATCATCAGTGCTAATGTATGGAAACATCCTCTCAGTGAAAGTGTGTGTGTGGGTGTGTATGTGTGTGTTAGTATCAGGATCAGAGAACGACAGCTTTCCTTCGTTCCAGTCCAGATTCACTCTGATACTCTGGAGCTTCTTCTGCACTACGAGAACAGTGTATTCATCTGGTGGGGAGGATACTCCGTATTTACCATTATAGAACCATAATGTCCATAATCCCGACCGTATGACTCCCTTCCTCTGGACAGACTCTGCTAACACACCTAGTTCCCAGTCTGTACTTCCTCCAACCTGGACGTCCCAGCTGTGAGTCCCTGAGTTAAAGCCCTCAGAGCCCAGGACAGAGTAGTTGTAACCATCAAACCTCTCTGGATTATCAGGAAGCTGCTGTTCCTCTCCCCATCTCACACTGGTCAGATCTTCAGACAGGATGAGTCTTGGATCAGCAGTGTTTGGGTCCAGAATCACAGGAGTGTAGGAGACCATGTCCTTCATCTTGTTCCAGATGTTGAAGGTCAGGTTGCCCAGGTGTTTGGCCTGGTCTATCAGAGCTCCTGAGAGCAGCTGTGGATCCTCCAGCAGGGGGCGCTGCTGGACTCTTTCCACTGCAGCCTTGTAGTTGAGCAGGAATGAGACGTCTTCAGCTCTCAGCTCGTCCTCTGTGGCTCTGACTGTGTCTGAAAGAGCTGCTATCTCTCTGCTCACAGCCTCCATCTTCTCCTTCATCATCTGACTCTTCTGCTCCTCTTCCTCCCTCAGTGCAGCCATCCTGGCCTCCTCTTCCTCTTCTAGAAACTGGTGAAGCTTCTTAAACTGCTCCTTAATCTGCCTCTCTGTGTGTCGGGCCTGGACCTTCATGTGTTCTGCTGTTTGATCAAACTTCACTTTAACTTCTTCAAAAACCTTTAACTTCTCCTTTAAGGGCTCCAGAGTTTTCTGAAGTTCCTTCTTGTGTTGTCGTGCAGCTTCATCGATGGGTCTGATTCTGTGGTTGGTGTTTTTTTCTGAATCTCTGCAGATGTGACACACCGGCTGCTGATGGTCCAGACAGAAGAGTTTGAGTTTCTCAGAGTGCAGACTGCAGACAGCCTCTGAAGGTCTCTGATCTCTCTCCTGTAAGTAACTCTCACACACCTTGTTTAAATCCAAGTTAGGAGGTAGTACGCTCTTTGAATGTCTTTTCTTACAAAGTGGACACTCTCGGACGTGTTTCTCTATCCACCAGCTCTGCAGACAGACTTTACAGAAGCTGTGGCTACATGACAGGATGACAGGATCTTTAAAGATGTCGTGGCAGACAGAACAGCAGAGATCGTCCTTTAATCTGGAAGCCATTTAGTCTCTGAGTGAAGCTGAAAACACAGCAGGCAGACGGCTCAGCCACTCCCTGTTCCCTGAAAGTTACTTTGAGTCTTTGTTCTTGTAAAACTCTGGTTCAGTTTGTGGATTCAGCAGCTGGTTGAAGTGGTAGTATTCCAGTATTCCCAGTATTCCCTCCTGTAGATGTTCTCTCTCAGTGGAAGTGGTGGTTTTGGTCTGAAGGTGAATCTTATCGTCCGTCTCTCAGTGTGTGTGTGTGTGTGTGTGTGTGTGTGTGTGTTGTCTCAGTGAGGCAGAATAACAACCTGTTTCCTGGTTTGTCAAAGGGATATTAAATGAAGGCTGAGACTCCGTCTTTGACCTCGTGGAGTTATGACTCATGCTCAGTGTGACTGGAGCTGTAATGTTGGAGGGTTACAGCAGAGGGTACTAGAAATAAAGGGATGGTTCCCACTCAGGTGCTCTTTGGGTGGACTCGGACTGACTGAACTTTTTGGGTATGATTTCTATTTCAATTTCATTTTTCAACATGCTTTTGTATTAACCCTCTGAGACCTGACACACTTTACTGTTTTTCAGTTTTAAAACTAGAGTGAAGATACTGGTATCTAGAAAACCTAAAGAATCCATTGATACCAACCATGTCATAATAGCTTGTCAGGAAGGAGGCTAAATAACGTTCCAAACTTACTCCATCCATCCTCTGAATGCTCTAGGTCTCTAGTTTGTGGCTGTAAAGTTTCATGAGGCTGTGATTATCCTAGAGGTCACCACAGGTCATTTTATACACTGAGGTCACGTTTCAAAAACTGGTCTCACTACAATGAAATGTCTGCTATGGGGACTAACATCATCACACATGAATACAGTTGGGCTCATTGGATCCACAAGAGTCTCAGCTTTACAGTGAAACCCAATGTATGTAATTCAAGACTGTTTATGGACCCCAGTATGCAGAAATATTCAGATACACCATTTTAGAATGGGAGAGAAAAACACATTTATACTGCATTCAAAAACCTGCATGTGATTATCATAACTTGGGCATGTCTGTAAAGGGGAGACTCGTGGGTACCCATAGAACCCATTTTCATTCACATATCTGGAGGTCAGAGGTCAAGGGACCCCTTTGAAAATGGCCATGACAGTTTGGAGCGTTATTTAACCTCCTTCACTACAAGCTAGTATGACACGGTTGGTACCAATGGATTCTTTAGGTTTTCTAGTTTCAGATGATACCAGTATCTAAGTATTCGCTTTGGCTCAATTCTCATATGAGAATTATTTTTTATTCACCACAAAGAGCTCAAATCTCTGAACAATTAGTTTGTCGTTCACAACAGATTATAATTTCTCATTCAGTCAAGCAAATTTCACGTGTTTTGTCTCATGTGTGCCAAAGAGTGATTATAATAACTACTTTCACATGTCTGCTGATCAAAACTGATGAGTTGACTCTCAGTGAGATTAAACATGTTCTGTTCACTGTACATGACTTTTTGTTGTTTATAATACATGTAACACATTGCTACACAAATACATTTACTATAAACACATGTACATATCTGTGTACTATTGTACAGTATTGACTTTTCCCAGTAAACTTTGACCAACTGTTGAAATGGGAATGTAAAAAGCTCAGTGTGATATATAACAGCCTTCAGCTAGACAGAACTGACATCCTGGTGTAGTACAGTAAGCAGTCAGTGTCAACAAAACAGATATTAGTATATAAGAAACATTTCCAGGGTTGATGGTGAAAAAACACGTAATCATTTTGACCAGTCCGGCTCACATGATGACAAAACAACTTTTCATTTTGGTGCCGTTGGTCAGTTTACTGACACAATAACTAGATTTTGAAGCATGAATGAAGTGTTTAGCGTGATTTACTACGTTTTGCAGACATGTAATAGAGTTGTGATGTCCCATCAAACAGTTGTGATAATTGCATTTACAGTTTAGAGAAAGTTAAGACTGTTTCAAGAAATGAGCCAAAACGACTGAGAAAAACTGTAGTTCTGTTAGAGTTTGTGTCTCTATTGTTGTCTTTATTTTCTGCTGTGTGGACACAATGACTGAGAGAAGCCACTAGAGGGAGATAGAGTACACATCATCACATACTTATATAGTATTTCTCTCTTCCTATAATTCTGTGTTGGAAGGTACTTGTACTTTACTTGAGTATTTCCATTTGTTCCATTTTCATTAATGTAGTGGAGTAAAAGTAAAAAGCATAAAAATGTGACTTTATACTTCTACTTACAGCAGTTTATGTTTTAAATAAAAGAATGAAGATATTTTGAATAATAGACAGAGAATAAATATATAAGTTATTTCAGTCGGTATATTTTCAAAGTACAGTTACTCAAGTACTGTACTTTCAGGTACTTGTACTTTACTTGAGTATTTTCTACTTCTACTCTTTTAGTTACAACTTTAGTTACTTTCCAAATTTTCATAATAAACATGACAAGCTAATAATTATGATATAAAATATGATGCAGTGCTTTATATTGACAAATTACAACAACAAAATGTATTATAATAAAATAACACTCTGAAAGGAGCATTTCTGTACTGTTGTTATTATGATATTCTAATAAAAATATAAATAATGATTTTTGAATGTTAATTAAATAAAAGTGCCTAAGAAGTCCCCAACATGATTCAGGAGTAACGCTAATGTTTAAAGTTGCATTAATAGGTTTTTGTTGTTGTTTTTTGCCACTTTGTCGAATCGGAAGAAGCTTATACACGATATATATATTTAATAAACTCTATACTTTTTAATGATTATCATGAATCATTATTTTTTCTCTTCTAGTTATTTATATATGCTGTTCTGACTGTAGTTTTTGCTTGTCCTCTGTCTCATCATCATGCCTTGTTCACTTATCTTCTGTTATGTTGCACTAAAAAACAAAAAAAAATTAATAACAATAATAAATAATCCATTTAGGAAATACATTCACGTTATTTCCATCGTTTATGCATTTTAGTTTATTCTATAGCTCTATTCTGACTTTAGTTTTGTTTAATACCAATTCATTCCCAACATATGAGTTAGTTTTATTAAAAATATTTCTACAACAAAATAAATAAATGGAAAAAAAACTCTGTGGAGTGAGGTGGCATTACATTCAGTCATCTGATCCACTGTAGATAGAAACATATGATATATATATATATATATATATATATATAAGCTGTACATCAGCTGTACAAACTACCTTCATTCAGAAGATCCCAGGAGAAGTAACGAGAGAACATCTCTGTAACATCTTTATGTTTGGCCACAGTGTTGTCTGGTAAATGTCATTAGTCTGTGATGAAGAGTTCAGAACATGGAAGGAAAAGACCGGCCAGGGATGCAGCTCTAACAGAAAATGTCCCCAAGTTCCTCATGAATCCCGTTCATTGTGTGTTTTGTTGTTTGTCGGCGTACTCGGGTGGATGTTCTTCTTCTTTCAACCTGTTGTTCACTCATGGATAGAGCAGATCAGTCATCGTCTCGTCACTCAGAACGAGCCTGAACTCGTGTTCCAGCCCAACTGGACCTCTCCCTCTGTACAGTAGGTACCTCGAGTGCCTTTCTTCAAACAGCAGATAATATTTGTCTCTTGACTTGCACTGTGACTTGTAGAACCTTACTAACCCTCCAGATAACCCTCCCACCCGACCCGACCCGCCCTCCCCTGGTCTGTCCCATCCCACCGAGACCCGGACCCGGTCCTTTCACCTCAGGCTGCCAGTAGTCGATGCAAGTGGAAACTACATTTCAGATTATGCCGTTTAGATTGACCAGATAGTGTTTTGTTGTTGTTTATTATAGGAGTTGCCTTAAATGTGTTTTATTTTCATTTTTACGTGATTTACATTGAGAAGAAGAAAAAAAGATCGCTGCAGACGCTGGCGAAGGTCAGAGGTCGTTTTTAATAAAGAGGGATTGTTGATGATGAGATCTTTGCTCGGTGTGACAACCAGTCGTTTTGTGATGCACTTTTGGTTTGACCAGTATTATTATTATTATTATTATTATTATCAGAGTGTAAAATCCGTCAATCACATTCATGAATCTGGTTCCTGGAGGCGTGTTGGTCCCAACTCGTTGTCCTGTGACTCGTCCATCGTTCCCTCTGTGCCGTGGTTCTTCTTCTTCTTCTTGTGTTTGGGAGGGATGAGTTTGCTAAATCAGGTCATGTGAGCCGCAGCCTGTGTGTGAACAAACTAACCTGCACCCCGACGGGCAGACTTAGCTTACCCGATTAGCAACATCTGTCCACTCAGTCTGGTGGAGCGCATGCCTTCTTATGCAAATTTTTATACAAGATTTGTCAAATCTTTTTAATATGCATTTGTTTTGTTTTTTAAGTTTTTATGTGAAACTCAAGTCACCTTTTTTTCTTTGAACATTCAAACGTGTGCAGTTTAGCGGTGCGGTGGTCATCCAGCGTGAACATTTCTTCCTGACATCATGTTTTAGTGTCGGTTTTGATTTGGCTAATGCACCATGCTGAATGTTGGGATCCCAGCAGGGCTGAGGCCGAGTCCTCGCTTTCTATTTAGTCTAAAAGTGAATTTATCCAAAGAACACTGCAAATGTGCATTTCTGTTTGGAAGTCTTTTACGTAGTCGAAGCATATCATTAGAAGTTAATTTCTGCGTCAGCATCGTGTGCGTTCACCGAGCTGGAAGAAGACCATTAGTGGGCAGCTGAGAGCTCTTCAGTCAGTATGTGAGGACGTCTTATATGCATTAATTCAGACATGTCCAGTTCCTTCTGTGGCCGATTCTTCTGGAAGCATCCTGTAAAGTCGCTCACTCCGACTCTAGTCTTTTTAGTTTTAAAGCGATCAAGTCATGATTGTGGCCTTCTAGTATTCTGTCGATACATGACATCATCAACCCGTTGTTACCGCTCACATCCATCCTGTCCGGATCCAACCGTACACCTGAAGCTTCTTACCTCATCCACAGCTAATTCCATCGGGGGCGTGTTGAGTGCAAAAAATAAAAATAAAAGAAGTCTTTTTTTAATCTTCCATTTGGTGAGATGCATTGTAGCGATATGAATAAAGAAAAAGTTCACCTGGTGTGCTGAATAATGTGTAAATTGGTAATTACACAATCTGAATATTTGTATAATTGTTTGTATTTTTTCATAATGATTTTGGAAAGGAATGTGTTTATTTTTTTGACTTCTGTTCCAGATGTGTCTTCTGTTGGCCTGACATTGTGACTGGTCTGGTGGGATTCTTACCTCTGTATTGAGCCTCTTCTGTGATGAATTCTTTGTATGCAGTGTTTAGGAAATACTGTAGGGAACATGGGGAGGAGTTGATATTAGGAGCATTTGATCAATTTGTATTTATTTATTTTATCATTTTGTTAATAAATTGTGAAAAGCAGCGTGTCGACTTTGTAACTGTTTTAAATCTGGCTAAAGTTCACCTGATAATCAGACGTAAAGGGATTCACCCTTACAAACAAGAAGTTTGTTCAAGTGTGCTATTAGTATTTTTATTATATTCATAAACTTTCAGTTTACTTTTTATGTACTTATTAGAGATATACTTAACAAAATTATACTTAAAGGACCCATATTGTAAAAAGTAAGATTTTCATGTCTTTTATATTATAAAGCAGGTTTAAGTGCTTTATAAATACTGTGAAAGTATCGAAGCGCTCAATATACAGAGAAATACACACAGGCCGTATTCCGAAATTGTGCATTTGAAACAAGCCGTTAGGATTTCTGTCCCATTTGTGATGTCACAAATATACAATATTGAGATCATTACAAGGTTTAAAACGTAAACATTCTAAATGTGTCCCAGTTTATTCCTGTTTGCAGTGTATGTTAATGACATCAGCTGACAGGAAGTAAACATGGACCCAAACTGTTGCCTAGCAACGCAATTCCGTCTAAATGCACTAAAACGGAGCATTTCAGACAGATGGTAAATACAGGTATATTCAAGCAGACATAATGAGGAAAATAAAGTTTTTTTTTAACATTACAGCAGGTAAACATGTTTTAGTAGAAACACAAAATACAAATATGAACCTGAAAATGAGCATGATATGGGACCTTTAAGTATACTTGGCTTATACTGACAAGTATACATAAAAGTCTAAGTGTGCTTGGCAAGTATACAGAAAAATTCAAGTATACTTGATATATACTGAAAAGTTTAAAGAAAAGTATATTTGGCTGAGTACCAGATTCGTTCATGTTTATTTCTGATTTATGACTAAAACAACGTGACACACAGTGCTTCATGAGACACTTTAATTTTCCAGTTGAAGCTTTAATCTCATTTCTAATGATGAATTACAGTGAACAGATGATGTAAAATAAAATCTCTTTAACACTTTACATGAATAAACAAATCAATGTTTGAACCTGCTGTTCAAATACACAGAAACTTCACATTAAAGATATAATCAATAATCAATAATGGTAAACCAAAGAGTAGCCCCTCCCACCACCATCATGTTACTAAATAAACCCATAATCCATGCAGCCAGGCACAAAGAAACAGGAACTCTGCTGACTGCAATGATGAAGAGTCCGTCTACGACTAACGGGTCCTGAGTTATGGAAGAGGCGGGGCTAAAGTTTAGGGGCGGGGCTATGAGTGTGTATTGGCATGTAAATGTCCTCAGACCTGGACCGTAGACCCTGTTCAGACCTGGACCATAGGTCCCGTTCAGACCTGGATCATAGGCCCCTTTCAGACCTGGACCATAGGCCCTGTTCAGACCTGGACCATATAGGCCCCGTTCAGACCTGGACCATAGGTCCCGTTCAGACCTGGATCATAGGCCCCTTTCAGACCTGGACCATAGGCCCTGTTCAGACCTGGACCATATAGGCCCTGTTCAGACCTGGACCATAGGTCCCGTTCAGACCTGGACCATAGGCCCTGTTCAGACCTGGACTATAGGCCCTGTTCAGACCTGGACCAAAGGCCCCGTTCAGACCTGGACCATAGGTCCCGTTCAGACCTGGAACATAGGCCCTGTTCAGACCTGGACCATAGGCCCCGTTCAGACCTGGACCATAGGCCCTGTTTAGACCTGGTATTAACATCCATCCTCAGTGATCACAAGTGGACAGCTCTAAGTACAGATGTGAACGCACTAAAGACACATTGAGATCAGATCCCTCAGACCACATTCAGAGGTGGTCTGGGTCTCATATGACCTCATTCTTTTAGCAGTGTGTAGTGAATGTGTTCTGGTCCACATTAAGGACCGTCTACTCTTCTGACGTCCCGCTGGGATCCGCAGGTCTCTGAGTCCTCAGGTGAATAGACAGGAAGACGCCTGGCGTCATGGTAACGACCTCTGTGCTCTACTGTATCCTGTCAGTACAACTGTGTTTCATTAAAATATATCTTGTTTCTAGGCTACATATCTACAGACCATCAGACTACTATACACTGTAAAAAAAAAAAAGTGTGAAATTACGGAAATTTTCCGGCAGCAGGGGCGCCAGATAATGTCTGTTAAAAAACAGAAAAATACTGTCCGTTAATTAACATAAATAAACTGTAAAAAAAAACAGTAATTATCTTTATATAATTAGTCTTTATTACTGTAATATTACAAGAAATATTTTACTTTTAACATATATTTATTGTTGAAATATTCATACACCGTAAATCTAAGACCATTTACATATAAATCACAAATGAAACATTTAATTTTACGTTGCAAAACCCCAAATTTACATTAACTCTCAGAAGTTTTGCAAAAAAAAATTGTATTTTTACAAGAAATATTTGTAGAATTCCATGAAATCCTTTTCTTCTAACATAAATTAATTGTTAAAATAGAGTCAAAAACATCTAAAAAACAGAATAATTATCTTTAAAAATGATCAAGAAAAGCTTAAATACAGATAATTACTATTGTGATTACAAAAAAATACTGTAAATCTAAGACCATTTACTTATAAATCACAAAAGAAACATGTAATTTAAAAAAAAAAAAATTCTGTCATTTTGAAATACAGACAAAAACTGAGTGTGTTTACTATGTGAATATTTACATATAGAGCGGGGAACTGAGATCAGATCACAAGCTTCAATTATTTATCATCATCACCACCATCATCATCACCACCATCATCATCATCATCATCATCATCATCATCATCATCATCATAATCATCACCACCATCATCATCATCATCATCATCATCATCATCATCATCATCATCATCATCATCATCATCATCATCATCATAATCATCATCATCATCACCACCATCATCATCATCATCATCATCATCATCATCATCATCATCATCATCATCATCATCATCATCATCATCTATTTCTGTTGTCCTACAGTCACAGAGACCTTCACTGGTAAAACCTTCAGTGGGAGATAACCCACAGTGCAAATGTATGGAAACATCCTCTCAGTGAAAGTGTGTGTGAAGGTGTGTATGTGTGTGTTAGTATCAGGATCAGAGAACGACAGCTTTCCTTCGTTCAAGTCCAGATTCACTCTGATCCTCTGGAGCTTCTTCTGGACTACGAGATCAGTGGATGGACCTGATGGGGAGAATGCTTTGTATTCACCATCATCGAACCCTATTGTCCATAATCCAGACTCTATGACTCCCTTCCTCTGGACAGACTCTGCTAACACACCCACTGACCAGCATGTACTGTCTCCAACCTGGACGTCCCAGCTTTGAATCCCTGAGTTAAAGCCCTCAGAGCCCAGGACAGAGCAGTCGTAATCAAACCTCTCTGGATTATCAGGAAGCTGCTGTCTCTCTCCTCGTCTCCCACTGGTCAGATCTTCAGACAGGATGAGTCTTGTATCAGCAGTGTTTGGGTCCAGAATCACAGGAGTGTAGGAGACCATGTCCTTCATCTTGTTCCAGATGTTGAAGGTCAGGTTGCCCAGGTGTTTGGCCTGGTCTATCAGAGCTCCTGAGAGCAGCTGTGGATCCTCCAGCAGTGGGCGCTGCTGGACTCTTTCAACTGCAGCCTTGTAGTTGAGCAGGAATGAGACGTCTTCAGCTCTCAGCTCGTCCTCTGTGGCTCTGACTGTGTCTGAAAGAGCTGCTATCTCTCTGCTCACAGCCTCCATCTTCTCCTTCATCATCTGACTCTTCTGCTCCTCTTCCTCCCTCAGTGCAGCCATCCTGGCCTCCTCTTCCTCTTCTAGAAACTGGTGAAGCTTCTTAAACTGCTCCTTAATCTGCCTCTCTGTGTGTCCGGCCTGGACCTTCATGTGTTCTGCTGTTTGATCAAACTTCACTTTAACTTCTTCAAAAACCTTTAACTTCTCCTTTAAGGGCTCCAGAGTTTCCTGAAGTTCCTTCTTGTGTTGTCGTGCAGCTTCATCGATGGGTCTGATTATGTGGTTGGTGTGTTTTTCTGAATCTCTGCAGACGAGACACACCGGCTGCTGATGGTCCAGACAGAAGAGTTTGAGTTTCTCAGAGTGCAGACTGCAGAGAGCCTCTGAAGATCTCTGATCTCTCTCCTGTAAGACACTCTCACACACCTTGTTTAAATCCAAGTTAGGAGGTAGTAAGCTCTTTGAATGTCTTCTCTTACAAAGTGGGCACTCTTGGACGTGTTTCTCTGTCCACCAGCTCTGCAGACAGACTTTACAGAAGCTGTGGCTACATGACAGGATGACAGGATCTTTAAAGATGTCGCAGCAGACAGAACAGCAGAGATCGTCCTCTAATCTGGAAGCCATAGTCTCTGAGTGAAGCTGAAAACACAGCAGGCAGACGGCTCAGCCACTCCCTGTTCCCTGAAAGTTACTTTGAGTCTTTGTTCTTGTAAAACTCTGGTTCAGTTTGTGATTCAGCAGCTGGTTGAAGTGGTAGTATTCCAGTATTCCCAGTATTCCCTCCTGTAGATGTCCTCTCTCAGTGGAAGTGGTGGTTTTGGTCTGACGGTGAATCTTATCGTCCGTCTCTCAGTGTGTGTGTCTGTGTGTGTGTGTGTGTGTGTGTGTGTGTGTGTGTGTCATCCCAGTGAGGCAGAATAACAACCTGTTTCCTGGTTTGTCAAAGGGATATTAAATGAAGGCTGAGACTCCGTCTTTGACCTCGTGGAGTTCTGACTCATGCTCAGTGTGACTGAAGCTGTGATGTTGGAGGGTTACAGCAGAGGGTGCTAGAAATAAAGGGATGGTTCCCACTCAGGTGCTTTTTGGGTGGACTCGGACTGACTGAACTTTTTGGGTATGATTTCTATTTCAATTTCATTTTTCAACATGCTTTTGTATTAACCCTCTGAGACCCGACACACTTTACTGTTTTTCAGTTTTAAAACTAGAGTGAAGATACTGGTATCTAGAAAACCTAAAGAATCCATTGGTACCAACCATGTCATACTAGTTTGTCATGAAGGAGGCTAAATAACGCTCCAAACTTACTCCATCCATCCTCTGAATGCTCTAGGTCTCTAGTTTGTGGCTGTAAAGTTTCATGAGGCTGTGATTATCCTAGAGGTCACCACAGGTCATTTTATACAGTGAGGTCACGTTTCAAAAACTGGTCTCACTACAATGAATTGGCTACTATTGGGACTAACATCATCACACATGAATACAGTTGGGCTCATTGGATCCACAAGAGTCTCAGCTTTACAGTGAAACCCAATGTATGTAATTCAAGACTGTTTATGGACCCCAGTATGCAGAAATATTCAGATACACCATTTTAGAATAGGAGAGAAAAACACATTTATACTGCATTCAAAAACCTGCATGTGATTATCATAAAGGGGAGACTCGTGGGTACCCATAGAAACCAATTTCATTCACATATCTGGAGGTCAGAGGTCAAGGGACCCCTTCGAAAATGGCCATGACAGTTTGGAGCGTTATTTAACCTCCTTCTCTACAAGCTAGTATGACACGGTTGGTACCAATGGATTCTTTAGGTTTTCTAGTTTCAGATGATACCAGTATCGAAGTTTTCGCTTTGGCTCAATTCTCGTATGAGAATTATTTTTTCAACACAATGAGCTCAAATCTCTGAACAATTAGTTTGTCGTTCACAACAGATTATAATTTCTCATTCAGTCAAGCAAATTTCACGTGTTTTGTCTCATGTGTGCCAAAGAGTGATTACAATAACTACTTTCACATGTCTGCTGATCAAAACTGATGAGTTGACTCTCAGTGAGATTAAACATGTTCTGTTCACTGTATATGACTTTTTGTTGTTTATAATACATGTAACACATTGCTACACAAATACATTAACTATAAACACATGTACATATCTGTGTACTATTGTACAGTATTGACTTTTCCCAGTAAACTTTTACCTACCGTTGAAATGTGAATGTAAAAAGCTCAGTGTGATATATAACAGCCTTCAGCTAGACAGAACTGACATCCTGGTGTAGTACAGTAAGCAGTCAGTGCCAACAAAACAGATATTAGTATATAAGAAACATTTCCAGGGTTGATGGTGAGAAAACACGTAATCATTTTGACCAGTCCGGCTCACATGATGACAAAACAACTTTTCATTTTGGTGCCGTTGGCCAGTTTACTGACACAATAACTAGATTTTGAAGCATGAATGAAGAGTTTTGCGTGATTTACTACATTTTGCAGACATGTAATAGAGTTGTGATGTCCCATCAAATAGTTGTGATAACTGCATTTACAGTTTAGAGAAAGTTAAGACTGTTTCAAGAAATGAGCCAAAGCGACTGAGATAAACTGTAGTTCTGTTAGAGTTTGTGTCTCTATTGTTGTCTTTATTTTCTGCTGTGTGGACACAATGACTGAGAGGAACCACTAGAGGGTGATAGATAACACATCATCACATACTTATATAGTATTTCTCTCTTCCTATAATTCTGTGTTTGAAGGTACTTGTACTTTACTTGAGTATTTATATTTGTTCCATTGTCATTAATGTAGTGGAGTAAAAGTATAAAGCATAAAAATGTGACTTTATACTTCTACTTACAGCAGTTTATGTTTTAAATAAAAGAATGAAGATGTTTTGAATAACAGACAGAGAATAAATATATAAGTTATTCCAGTCGGTATATTTTCAAAGTACAGTTACTCAAGTACTGTACTTTCAGGTACTTGTACTTTACTTGAGTATTTTCTACTTCTACTCCTTTAGTTACAACTTTAGTTACTTTCCAAATTTTCATAATAAACATGACAAGCTAATAATTATGATATAAAATATGATGCAGTGCTTTATATTGTCAAATTACAACAACAAAATATATTATAATAATATAACACTCTGAAAGGAGCATTTCTGTACTGTTGTTATCATGATATTCTAATAAAAATATAAATAATGATAGTTGAATGTTAATTAAATAAAAGTGCCTAAGAAGTCCCCAACATGATTCAGGAGTAACGCTAATGTTTAAAGTTGCATTAATAGGTTTTTGTTGTTGTTTTTTGCCACTTTATCGAATCGGAACAAGCTTATACATGATATATATATTTAATAAACTCTACACCTTTTAATGATTATCATGAATCATTATTTTTTCTCTTTTAGTTATTTATATATGCTGTTCTGGCTGTAGTTTTTGCTTGTCCTCTGTCTCATCATCATGCCTTGTTCACTTATCTTCTGTTATGTTGCACTAAAAAACAAAACTAAATAATAACAATAATAAATAATCTGTTTAGGAAATACATTCACGTTATTTCCATCGTTTATGCATTTTAGTTAATTCTATATCTCTATTCTGACTCTAGTCTTGTTTAATGTCAATTCTTGCAGAAATCTCCAAATGTCAAAAGTTTTTGATCCCAAATCACAGCATGGCTTTTTCTATGGTGTTTCTCAAGGTCTTGGTGTCTTAATGTGGTATTTTGGAGGGATTATTGATAATTTTTATCAAATCTCCAGTGGTAAAAAATTGATAAATTTAGCACCAAATCTGTGTAACAAATGGTATCAACCCAAAAATTATGAGTCATAATAGAGCATGGGGATGACCATCATATACTTCTATCATAATGTTCTAAACCCTTATACACTTTCACTGTTTTAATTAATGTTTATTTCTGATTTATCATTTAAACAACTTGACACACAGTGCTTCATGAGACACTTTAATTTTCCAGTTGAAGCTTTAATCTCATTTCTAATGATGAATTACAGTGAACAGATGATGTGAAATAAAATCTCTTTAACACTTTACATCAATAAACAAATCAATGTTTGAACCTGCTGTTCAAATACACAGAAACTTCACATTAAAGATATAATCAATAATCAATAATGGTAAACCAAAGAGTAGCCCCTCCCACCACCATCATGTTACTAAATAAACCCATAATCCATGCAGCCAGGCACAAAGAAACAGGAACTCTGCTGACTGCAATGATGACGAGTCCGTCTACGACTAACGGGTCCTGAGTTATGGAAGAGGCGGGGCTAAAGTTTAGGGGCGGAGCTATGAGTGTGTATTGGCATGTAAATGTCCTCAGACCTGGACCATATAGGCCCCGTTCAGACCTGGACCATATAGGCCCCGTTCAGACCTGGACCATAGGCCCCGTTCAGACCTGGACCATAGGCCCTGTTCAGACCTGGACCTGGACCGTAGGCCCTGTTCAGACCTGGACCATAGGCCTCGTTCAAACCTGGACCATAGGTCCTGTTCAGACCTGGACTATAGGCCCTGTTCAGACCTGGACCGTAGGTCCTGTTCAGACCTGGACTATAGGCCCTGTTCAGACCTGGTATTAACATGCGTCCTCAGTGATCACAAGTGGACAGCTCTAAGTACAGGTGTGAACGCACTAAAGACGCATTGAGATCAGATCCCTCAGACCACATTCAGAGCTGGTCTGGGTCTCATATGACCTCATTCTTTTAGCAGTGTGTAGTGAATGTGTCCGGGTCCACATTAAGGACCGTCTACTCTACTGACGTCCCGCTGGGATCCACAGGTCTCTGCGTTTATTTTGATGTTAATAAAATGTACCTGAATTCACAATATATAGGATATTACTACTGACATTCCTGTAATGTTACATCACAACGTCTGCTGTAGTAGCCATGTGTTTACTACGTGTTTATTTACATATAGAGCGGGGAAGTCACCATCATCACCATCATCATCATCATCATCATCATCATCATCATCATCATCATCATCATCATCATCATCATCATCATCATCATATTTCTGTTGTCCTACAGTCACAGAGACCTTCACTGGTAAAACCTTCAGTGGGAGATAACCCACAGTGCTAATGTATGGAAACATCCTCTCAGTGAAAGTGTGTGTGAAGGTGTGTATGTGTGTGTTAGTATCAGGATCAGAGAACGACAGCTTTCCTTCGTTCCAGTCCAGATTCACTCTGATCCTCTGGAGCTTCTTCTGGACTACGAGATCAGTGGATGGACCTGATGGGGAGAATGCTTTGTATTCACCATCATCGAACCCTATTGTCCATAATCCAGACTCTATGACTCCCTTCCTCTGGACAGACTCTGCTAACACACCCAGTTCCCAGAATGTACTGCCTCCAACCTGGACGTCCCAGCTGTGAGTCCCTGAGCTAAAGCCCTCAGAGCCCAGGACAGAGTAGTCGTAATCAAACCTCTCTGGATTATCAGGAAGCTGCTGTTCCCCTCCTTGTCTCACACTGGTCAGATCTTCAGACAGGATGAGTTTTGGATCAGCAGTGTTTGTGTCCAGAATCACAGGAGTGTAGGAGACCATGGCCTTCATCTTGTTCCAGATGTTGAAGGTCAGGTTGCCCAGGTGTTTGGCCTGGTCTATCAGAGCTCCTGAGAGCAGCTGTGGATCCTCCAGCAGGGGGCGCTGCTGGACTCTTTCCACTGCAGCCTTGTAGTTGAGCAGGAATGAGACGTCTTCAGCTCTCAGCTCGTCCTCTGTGGCTCTGACTGTGTCTAAAAGAGCTGCTATCTCTCTGCTCACAGCCTCCATCTTCTCCTTCATCATCTGACTCTTCTGCTCCTCTTCCTCCCTCAGTGCAGCCATCCTGGCCTCCTCTTCCTCTTCTAGAAACTGGTGAAGCTTCTTAAACTGCTCCTTAATCTGCCTCTCTGTGTGTCGGGCCTGGACCTTCATGTGTTCTGCTGTTTGATCAAACTTCACTTTAACTTCTTCAAAAACCTTTAACTTCTCCTTCAAGGGCTCCAGAGTTTCCTGAAGTTCCTTCTTGTGTTGTCGTGCAGCTTCATCGATGGGTCTGAATCTGTGGTTGGTGTGTTTTTCTGAATCTCTGCAGACGACACACACCGGCTGCTGATGGTCCAGACAGAAGAGTCTGAGTTTCTCAGAGTGCAGACTGCAGAGAGCCTCTGAAGATCTCTGAGCTCTCTCCTGTAAGAAACTCTCACACAGGTTCTTTAAAGCCAAGTTAGGAGGTAGTAAGCCCTTTGAATGTCTTTTCTTACAAAGTGGACACTCTTGGACATGTTTCTCTGTCCACCAGCTCTGCAGACAGACTTTACAGAAGCTGTGGCTACATGACAGCATGACAGGATCTTTAAAGATGTCGTGGCAGACAGAACAGCAGAAATCGTCCTCTAATCTGGAAGCCATTTAGTCTCTGAGTGAAGCTGAAAACACAGCAGGCAGACGGCTCAGCCACTCCCTGTTCCCTGAAAGTTACTTTCACTTTGAGTCTTTGTTCTTATAAAACTCTGGTTCAGTTTGTGGATTCAGCAGCTGGTTGAAGTGGTAGTATTCCAGTATTCCCTCCTGTAGATGTCCTCTCTCAGTGGAAGTGGTGGTTTTGGTCTGAAGGTGAATCTTATCGTCCGTCTCTCAGTGTGTGTGTGTGTGTGTGTGTGTGTGTGTGTGTGTGTGTGTGTGTGTGTTGTCTCAGTGAGGCAGAATAACAATCTGTTTCCTGGTTTGTCAAAGGGATATTAAATGAAGGCTGAGACTCCGTCTTTGACCCCGTGGAGTTCTGACTCATGCTCAGTGTGACTGGAGCTGTGATGTTGGAGGGTTACAGCAGAGGGTGCTAGAAATTAAGGGATGGTTCCCACTCAGGTGCTCTTTGGGTGGACTCGGACTGACTGACCTTTTTGGGTATGATTTCTATTTCAATTTCATTTTTCAACATGCTTTTGTATTTACCCTCTGATACCCGACCAACTTTACTGTTTTTCAGTTTTAAAACTAGAGTGAAGATACTGGTATCTAGAAAACCTAAAGAATCCATTGGTACCAACCATGTCATACTAGCTTTTCAGGAAGGAGGCTAAATAACGCTCCAAACTTACTCCATCCATCCTCTGAATGCTCTAGGTCTCTAGTTTATGGCTGTAAAGTTTCATGAGGCTGTGATTATCCTAGAGGTCACCACAGGTCATTTTATACAGTGAGATCACGTTTCAAAAACTGGTCTCACTACAATGAAATGTCTGCTATGGGGACTAATATCATCACACATGAATACAGTTGGGCTCATTGGATCCACAAGAGTCTCAGCTTTACAGTGAAACCCAATTTATGTAATTCAAGACTGTTTATGGACCCCAGTATGCAGAAATATTCAGATACACCATTTTAGAATAGGAGACAACAACACATTTTTACTGCATTCAAAAACCTGAATGTGATTATCATAAAGTGGGCATGTCTGTAAAGGGGAGACTCGTGGGTACCCATAGAACCCATTTTCATTCACATACCTGGAGGTCAGAGGTCAAGGGACCCCTGATGAGTTGACTCTCAGTGAGATTAAACATTTTCTGTTCACTGTACATGACTTTTTGTTGTTTATAATACATGTAACACATTGCTACACAAATACATTTACTATAAACACATGTACATATCTGTGTACTATTGTACAGTATTGACTTTTCCCAGTAAACTTTGACCAACTGTTGAAATGGGAATGTAAAAAGCTCAGTGTGATATATAACAGCCTTCAGCTAGACAGAACTGACATCCTGGTGTAGTACAGTAAGCAGTCAGTGTCAACAAAACAGATATTAGTATATAAGAAACATTTCCAGGGTTGATAGTGAAAGAACAAGTAATCATTTTGACCAGTCCGGCTCACATGATGACAAAACAACTTTTCATTTTGGTGCTGTTGGCCAGTTTACTGACACAATAACTAGATTTTGAAGCATGAATGAAGAGTTTTGCGTGATTTACTACGTTTTGCAGACATGTAATAGAGTTGTGATGTCCCATCAAAGTTTTGATAATTGCATTTACAGTTTAGAATAAGTTAAGACTGTTTCAAGAAATGAGCCAAAGCGACTGAGAAAAACTTCTGTTAGAGTTTGTGTCTCTATTGTTGTCTTTATTTTCTGCTGTGTGGACACAATGACTGAGAGGAGCCACTAGAGGGAGATAGAGTACACATCATCACATACTTATATAGTATTTCTCTCTTCCTATAATTCTGTGTTTGAAGGTACTTGTACTTTACTTTAGTATTTCCATTTGTTCCATTTTCATTAATGTAGTGGAGTAAATGTATAAAGTAGCATAAAAATGTGACTTTATACTTCTACTTACAGCAGTTTATGTTTTAAATAAAAGAATGAAGATGTTTTGAATAACAGACAGAGAATAAATATATAAGTTATTCCAATCGGTATATTTTCAAAGTACAGTTACTCAAGTACTGTACTTTCAGGTACTTGTACTTTACGTGAGTATTTTCTACTTCTACTCCTTTAGTTACAACTTTAGTTACTTTCCAAATTTTCATAATAAACATGACAAGCTAATAATTATGATATAAAATATGATGCAGTGCTTTATATTGACAAATTACAACAACAAAATATATTATAATAATATAACACTCTGAAAGGAGCATTTCTGCACTGTTGTTATTATGATATTCTAATAAAAATATAAATAATGATTTTTGAATGTTAATTAAATAAAAGTGCCTAAGAAGTCCCCAACATGATTCAGGAGTAACGCTAATGTTTAAAGTTGCATTAATAGATTTTTGTTGTTGTTTTTTGCCACTTTGTCGAATCGGAACAAGCTTATACATGATATATATATATATTTAATAAACTCTAGACTCTTTAATGATTATCATGAATCATTATTTTTTCTCTTCTAGTTATTTATATATGCTGTTCTGACTGTAGTTTTTGCTTGTCCTCTGTCTCATCATCATGCCTTGTTCACTTATCTTCTGTTATGTTGCACTAAAAAACAAAAACAAATTAATAACAATAATAAATAATCCATTTAGGAAATACATTCACGTTATTTCCATTGTTTATGCATTTTAGTTTATTCTATAGCTCTATTCTGACTTTAGTTTTGTTTAATACCAATTCATTCCCAACATATGAGTTAGTTTTATTAAAAATATTTCTACAACAAAATAAATAAATGGAAAAAAAACTCTCTGTGGAGTGAGGCGGCATTACATTCAGTCATCTGATCCACTGTAGATAGAAACATATGATATATATATATATATATATATATATATAAGCTGTACATCAGCTGTACAAACTGCCTTCATTCAGAAGATCCCAGGAGAAGTAACGAGAGAACATCTCTGTAACATCTTTATGTTTGGCCACAGTGTTGTCTGGTAAATGTCATTAGTCTGTGATGAAGAGTTCAGAACATGGATGGAAAAGACCGGCCAGGGATGCAGCTCTAACAGAAAATGTCCCCAAGTTCCTCATGAATCCCGTTCATTGTGTGTTTTGTTGTTTGTCGGCGTACTCGGGTGGATGTTCTTCTTCTTTCAACCTGTTGTTCACTCATGGATAGAGCAGATCAGTCATCGTCTCGTCACTCAGAACGAGCCTGAACTCGTGTTCCAGCCCAACTGGACCTCTCCCTCTGTACAGTAGGTACCTCGAGTGCCTTTCTTCAAACAGCAGATAATATTTGTCTCTTGACTTGCACTGTGACTTGTAGAACCTTACTAACCCTCCAGATAACCCTCCCACCCGACCCGACCCGCCCTCCCCTGGTCTGTCCCATCCCACCGAGACCCGGACCCGGTCCCTTCACCTCAGGCTGCCAGTAGTCGATGCAAGTGGAAACTACATTTCAGATTATGCCGTTTAGATTGACCAGATAGTGTTTTGTTGTTGTTTATTATAGGAGTTGCCTTAAATGTGTTTTATTTTCATTTTTACGTGATTTACATTGAGAAGAAGAAAAAAAGATCGCTGCAGATGCTGGCGAAGGTCAGAGGTCGTTTTTAATAAAGAGGGATTGTTGATGATGAGATCTTTGCTCGGTGTGACAACCAGTCGTTTTGTGATGCACTTTTGGTTTGACCAGTATTATTATTATTATTATTATTATTATCAGAGTGTAAAATCCGTCAATCGCATTCATGAATCTGGTTCCTGGAGGCGTGTTGGTCCCGACTCGTTGTCCTGTGACTCGTCCATCGTTCCCTCTGTGCCGTGGTTCTTCTTCTTCTTCTTGTGTTTGGGAGGGATGAGTTTGCTAAATCAGGTCATGTGAGCCGCAGCCTGTGTGTGAACAAACTAACCTGCACCCCGACGGGCAGACTTAGCTTACCCGATTAGCAACATCTGTCCACTCAGTCTGGTGGAGCGCATGCCTTCTTATGCAAATTTTTATACAAGATTTGTCAAATCTTTTTAATATGCATTTGTTTTGTTTTTTAAGTTTTTATGTGAAACTCAAGTCACCTTTTATTTCTTTGAACATTCAAACGTGTGCAGTTTAGCGGTGCGGTGGTCATCCAGCGTGAACATTTCTTCCTGACATCATGTTTTAGTGTCGGTTTTGATTTGGCTAATGCACCATGCTGAATGTTGGGATCCCAGCAGGGCTGAGGCCGAGTCCTCGCTTTCTATTTAGTCTAAAAGTGAATTTATCCAAAGAACACTGCAAATGTGCATTTCTGTTTGGAAGCCTTTTACGTAGTCGAAGCATATCATTAGAAGTTAATTTCTGCGTCCGCATCGTGTGCGTTCACCGAGCTGGAAGAAGACCATTAGTGGGCAGCTGAGAGCTCTTCAGTCAGTATGTGAGGACGTCTTATATGCATTAATTCAGACATGTCCAGTTCCTTCTGTGGCCGATTCTTCTGGAAGCATCCTGTAAAGTCGCTCACTCCGACTCTAGTCTTTTTAGTTTTAAAGCGATCAAGTCATGATTGTGGCCTTCTAGTATTCTGTCGATACATGACATCATCAACCCGTTGTTACCGCTCACATCCATCCTGTCCGGATCCAACCGTACACCTGAAGCTTCTTACCTCATCCACAGCTAATTCCATCGGGGGCGTGTTGAGTGCAAAAAAAAAATAAATGAAAAATAAAAGAAGTCTTTTTTTAATCTTCCATTTGGTGAGATGCATTGTAGCGATATGAATAAAGAAAAAGTTCACCTGGTGTGCTGAATAATGTGTAAATTGGTAATTACACAATCTGAATATTTGTATAATTGTTTGTATTTTTTCATAATGATTTTGGAAAGGAATGTGTTTATTTTTTTGACTTCTGTTCCAGATGTGTCTTCTGTTGGCCTGACATTGTGACTGGTCTGGTGGGATTCTTACCTCTGTATTGAGCCTCTTCTGTGATGAATTCTTTGTATGCAGTGTTTAGGAAATACTGTAGGGAACATGGGGAGGAGTTGATATTAGGAGCATTTGATCAATTTGTATTTATTTATTTTATCATTTTGTTAATAAATTGTGAAAAGCAGCGTGTCGACTTTGTAACTGTTTTAAATCTGACTAAAGTTCACCTGATAATCAGACGTAAAGGGATTCACCCTTACAAACAAGAAGTTTGTTCAAGTGTGCTATTAGTATTTTTATTATATTCATATACTTTCAGTTTACTTTTTATGTACTTATTAGAGATATACTTAACAAAATTATACTTAAAGGACCCATATTGTAAAAAGTAAGATTTTCATGTCTTTTTTGTACATAGACAAATTCAAGTATATTTGGGTTATACTGACAAGTATACATAAAAGTCTAAGTGTACTTGGCTTATACTGAAAAGTTTACAGAAAAGTATATTTGGCTGAGTACCAGATTCGTTCGTGTTTATTTCTGATTTATGACTAAAACAACGTGACACACAGTGCTTCATGAGACACTTTAATTTTCCAGTTGAAGCTTTAATCTCATTTCTAATGATGAATTACAGTGAACAGATGATATGAAATAAAATCTCTTTAACACTTTACATGAATAAACAAATCAATGTTTGAACCTGCTGTTCAAATACACAGAAACTTCACATTAAAGATATAATCAATAATCAATAATGGTAAACCAAAGAGTAGCCCCTCCCACCACCATCATGTTACTAAATAAACCCATAATCCATGCAGCCAGGCACAAAGAAACAGGAACTCTGCTGACTGCAATGATGACGAGTCCGTCTACGACTAACGGGTCCTGAGTTATGGAAGAGGCGGGGCTAAAGTTTAGGGGCGGGGCTATGAGTGTGTATTGGCATGTAAATGTCCTCAGACCTGGACCGTAGGCCCCGTTCAGACCTGGACCATAGACCCCGTTCAGACCTGGCCCATAGACCCCGTTCAGACCTGGCCCATAGGCCCTGTTCAGACCTGGTATTAACATGCGTCCTCAGTGATCACAAGTGGACAGCTCTAAGTACAGGTGTGAACGCACTAAAGACGCATTGAGATCAGATCCCTCAGACCACATTCAGAGGTGGTCTGGGCCTCATATGACCTCATTCTTTTAGCAGTGTGTAGTGAATGTGTCCTGGTCCACATTAAGGACCGTCTACTCTACTGACGTCCCGCTGGGATCCGCAGGTCTCAGAGGACTCAGGTGAATAGACCATCAGACTACTATACACTGTAAATTTTCCGGCAGCAGGGGCGCCAGAAAATGTCTGTTAAAAAATGGAAAAATACAGTCCGTTAATTAACATAAATAAAGTGTAAAAAAAAAAAACAGTAATTATCTTTATATAATTAGCCTTTATTACTGTAATATTACAAGAAATATTTTACTTTTAACATATATATTTATTGTTAGAATAGTCATACACCGTAAATCTAAGACCATTTACATATAAATCACAAATGAAACATTTAATTTTAAGTTGCAAAAGCCCAAATTTACATTAACGCTCAGAAGTTTTGCAAAAAAAATCTGTATTTTTACAAGAAATATTTTTAGAATTCCATGAAATCATTTTCTTCTAACATAAATTAATTGTTAAAATAGAGTCATAAACATCTAAAAAACAGAATAATTATCTTTAAAAATGATCAAGAAAAGCTTAAATACAGATATTTACTATTGTGATTACAAAAAAATACTGTAAATCTAAGACCATTTACATATAAATCACAAATTAAACATGTAATTTAAAAAAAAAAAAATTCTGTCATTTTGAAATACAGACAAAAAATTTAAAATTTCTTGAAAAAAACTGTAAAAAAAGTTTTTTTTTAAAGTGTAGTCAGGGGAAGGTCATTATTATCAGACTGTTGGAGATGTGTCTGTGTTTTTGTTCTGCTGCTTTGCACGGAGCTGGTACCCGCTCGCGCTCTCACACATCCCCGGCTCTCTGCCGGTACAATAACCTTTTATTTTGATGTTAATAAAATGTTAATAAAATGTACCTGAATTCACAAATATGTAGGATATTACTACTGACATTCCTGTAATGTTACATCACAACGTCTGCTGTAGTAGCTGTGTGTTTACTACGTGTTAATTTACATATAGAGTGGGGAAGTCACCACCGTCACCATCATCATCAACATCATCACCATCAACATCATCATCATCATCATCATCATCATCATCATCATCATCATCATCATCATCATCATCATCATCTATTTCTGTTGTCCTACAGTCACAGAGACCTTCACTGGTAAAACCTCCAGTAGGAGATCCACAGTATTAATGTATGGAAACATCCTCTCAGTGAAAGTGTGTGTGAAGGTGTGTATGTGTGTGTTAGTATCAGGATTAGAGAACGACAGCTTTCCTTTGTTCCAGTCCAGATTCACTCTGATCCTCTGGAGCTTCTTCTGCACTACGAGAACAATGGATGGACCTGATGGGGAGAATGTTTTGTATTTACCATCTCTGAACCATATTATCCATAATCCAGACCGTATGTCTCCCTTCCTCTGGACAGACTCTGCTAACACACCCAGTGACCAGTATGTACTGTCTCCAACCTGGACGTCCCAGCTGTGAGTCCCTGAGTTAAAGCCCTCAGAGCCCAGGACAGAGTAGTAGTAACCATCAATCCTCTCTGGATTATCAGGAAGCTGCTGTTCCTCTCCTCGTCTCACACTGGTCAGATCTTCAGACAGGATGAGACTTGGATGAGCAGTGTTTGGGTCCAGAATCACAGGAGTGTAGGAGACCATGTCCTTCATCTTGTTCCAGATGTTGAAGGTCAGGTTGCGCAGGTGTTTGGCCTGGTCTATCAGAGCTCCTGAGAGCAGCTGTGGATCCTCCAGCAGGGGGCGCTGCTGGACTCTTTCCACTGCAGCCTTGTAGTTGAGCAGGAATGAGACGTCTTCAGCTCTCAGCTCGTCCTCTGTGGCTCTGACTGTGTCTGAAAGAGCTGCTATCTCTCTGCTCACAGCCTCCATCTTCTCCTTCATCATCTGACTCTTCTGCTCCTCTTCCTCCCTCAGTGCAGCCATCCTGGCCTCCTCTTCCTCTTCTAGAAACTGGTGGAGCTTCTTAAACTGCTCCTTAATCTGCCTCTCTGTGTGTCGGGCCTGGACCTTCATGTGTTCTGCTGTTTGATCAAACTCCACCTTAACTTCTTCAAAAACCTTTAACTTCTCCTTTAAGGGCTTCAGAGTTTCCTGAAGTTTCTTCTTGTGTTGTCGTGCAGCTTCATCGATGGGTCTGAATCTGTGGTTGGTGTGTTTTTCTGAATCTCTGCAGACGAGACACACCGGCTGCTGATGGTCCAGACAGAAGAGTCTGAGTTTCTCAGAGTGCAGACTGCAGAGAGCCTCTGAAGATCTCTGATCTCTCTCCTGTAAGTAACTCTCACACAGGTTCTTTAAAGCCAAGTTAGGAGGTGGGTCCTTTGAAGATCTTCTCTTACAAAGTGGACACTCTTGGACGTGTTTATCTGTCCACCAGCTCTGCAGACAGACTTTACAGAAGCTGTGGCTACATGACAGGATGACAGGATCTTTAAAGATGTCGTGGCAGACAGAACAGCAGAAATCATCCTCTAATCTGGAAGCCATTTAGTCTCTGAGTGAAGCTGAAAACACAGCAGGCAGACGGCTCAGCCACTCCCTGTTCCCTGAAAGTTACTTTCACTTTGAGTCTTTGTTCTTGTAAAACTCTGGTTCAGTTTGTGGATTCAGCAGCTGGTTGAAGTGGTAGTATTCCAGTATTCCCAGTATTCCCTCCTGTAGATGTCCTCTCTCAGTGGAAGTGGTGGATTTGGTCTGAAGGTGAATCTTATCGTCCGTCTCTCAGTGTGTGTGTCTGTGTGTGTGTGTGTGTGTGTGTGTGTGTGTGTGTGTGTGTGTGTGTGTCGTCTCAGTGAGGCAGAATAACAACCTGTTTCCTGGTTTGTCAAAGGGATATTAAATGAAGGCTGAGACTCCGTCTTTGGCCTCGTGGAGTTCTGACTCATGCTCAGTGTGACTGGAGCTGTGATGTTGGAGGGTTACAGCAGAGGGTGCTAGAAATAAAGGGATGGTTCCCACTCAGGTGCTCTTTGGGTGGACTCGGACTGACTGACCTTTTTGGGTATGATTTCTATTTCAATTTCATTTTTCAACATGCTTTTGTATTAACCCTCTGAGACCCGACACATTTTACTGTTTTTCAGTTTTAAAACTAGAGTGAAGATACTGGTATCTAGAAAACCTAAAGAATCCATTGGTACCAACCATGTCATACTAGCTTGTCAAGAAGGAGGCTAAATAACGTTCCAAACTTACTCCATCCATCCTCTGAATGCTCTAGGTCTCTAGTTTGTGGCTGTAAAGTTTCATGAGGCTGTGATTATCCTAGAGGTCACCGCAGGTCATTTTATACAGTGAGGTCACGTTTCAAAAACTGCTCTCACTACAATGAAATGGCTACTATGGGGACTAACATCATCACACATGAATACAGTTGGGCTCATCGGGTCCACAAGAGTCTCAGCTTTACAGTGAAACCCAATGTATGTAATTCAAGACTGTTTATGGACCCCAGTATGCAGAAATATTCAGATACACTATTTTAGAATGGGAGAGAAAAACACATTTATACTGCATTCAAAAACCTGCATGTGATTATCATAAAGTGGGCATGTCTGTAAAGGGGAGACTCGTGGGTACCCATAGAACCCATTTTCATTCACATATCTGGAGGTCAGAGGTCAAGGGACCCCTTTGAAAATGGACATGACAGTTTGGAGCGTTATTTAACCTCCTTCTCTACAAGCTAGTATGACACGGTTGGTACCAATGGATTCTTTAGGTTTTCTAGTTTCAGATGATACCAGTATCTAAGTATTCGCTTTGGCTCAATTCTCATATGAGAATTATTTTTTATTCACCACAAAGAGCTCAAATCTCTGAACAATTAGTTTGTCGTTCACAACAGATTATAATTTCTCATTCAGTCAAGCAAATTTCACGTGTTTTGTCTCATGTGTGCCAAAGAGTGATTACAATAACTACTTTCACATGTCTGCTGATCAAAACTGATGAGTTGACTCTCAGTGAGATTAAACATTTTCTGTTCACTGTACATGCCTTTTTGTTGTTTATAATACATGTAACACATTGCTACACAAATACATTAACTATAAACACATGTACATATCTGTGTACTATTGTACAGTATTGACTTTTCCCAGTAAACTTTGACCAACTGTTGAAATGTGAATGTAAAAAGCTCTGTGTGATATATAACAGCCTTCAGCTAGACAGAACTGACATCCTGGTGTAGTACAGTAAGCAGTCAGTGTCAACAAAACAGATATTAGTATATAAGAAACATTTCCAGGGTTGATGGTGAAAAAACACATAATCATTTTGACAAAACAACTTTTCATTTTGGTGCTGTTGGTCAGTTTACTGACACAATAACTAGATTTTGAAGCATGAATGAAGAGTTTTGCGTGATTTACTACGTTTTGCAGACATGTAATAGAGTTGTGATGTCCCATCAAACAGTTGTGATAATTGAATTTACAGTTTAGAGACAGACTGTTTCAAGAAATGAGCCAAAGCGACTGAGATAAACTGTAGTTCTGTTAGAGTTTGTGACTCTATTGTTGTCTTTATTTTCTGCTGTGTGGACACAATGACTGAGAGGAGCCACTAGAGGGAGATAGAGTACACATCATCACATACTTATATAGTATTTCTCTCTTCCTGTAATTCTGTGTTTGAAGGTACTTGTACTTCACTTGAGTATTTCCATTTGTTCCATTTTCATTAATGTAGTGGAGTAAAAGTATAAAGCATAAAAATGTGACTTTATACTTCTACTTACAGCAGTTTATGTTTTAAATAAAAGAATGAAGATGTTTTGAATAACAGACAGAGAATAAATATATAAGTTATTCCAATCGGTATATTTTCAAAGTACAGTTACTCAAGTACTGTACTTTCAGGTACTTGTACTTTACTTGAGTATTTTCTACTTCTACTCCTTTAGTTACAACTTTAGTTACTTTCCAAATTGTCATAATAAACATGACAAGCTAATAATTATGATATAAAATATGATGCAGTGCTTTATATTGACAAATTACAACAACAAAATGTATTATAATAATATAACACTCTGAAAGGAGCATTTCTGTACTGTTGTTATTATGATATTCTAATAAAAATATAAATAATGATTGTTGAATGTTAATTAAATAAAAGTGCCTAAGAAGTCCCCAACATGATTCAGGAGTAACGCTAATGTTTAAAGTTGCATTAATAGGTTTTTGTTGTTGTTTTTTGCCACTTTGTCGAATCGGAAGAAGTTTATACACGATATATATATATTTAATAAACTCTATACTTTTTAATGATTATCATGAATCATTATTTTTTCTCTTTTAGTTATTTATATATGCTGTTCTGACTGTAGTTTTTGCTTGTCCTCTGTCTCATCATCATGCCTTGTTCACTTATCTTCTGTTATGTTGCACTAAAAAACAAAACTAAATGATAACAATAATAAATAATCTGTTTAGGAAATACATTCACGTTATTTTCATCGTTTATGCATTTTAGTTAATTCTATATCTCTATTCTGACTCTAGTTTTGTTTAATGCCAATTCATTCCCAACATATGAGTTAGTTTTATTAAAAATATTTCTACAACAAAATAAATAAATGGAAAAAAAACTCTCTGTGGAGTGAGGTGGCATTACATTCAGTCATCTGATCCACTGTAGATAGAAACATATGATATATATATATATATATATATATATATATATATATCAGCTGTACATCAGCTGTACAAACTGCCTTCATTCAGAAGATCCCAGGAGAAGTAACGAGAGAAAATCTCTGTAACATCTTTATGTTTGGCCACAGTGTTGTCTGGTAAATGTCATTAGTCTGTGATGAAGAGTTCAGAACATGGAAGGAAAAGACCGGCCAGGGATGCAGCTCTAACAGAAAATGTCCCCAAGTTCCTCATGAATCCCGTTCATTGTGTGTTTTGTTGTTTGTCGGCGTACTCGGGTGGATGTTCTTCTTCTTTCAACCTGTTGTTCACTCATGGATAGAGCAGATCAGTCATCGTCTCGTCACTCAGAACGAGCCTGAACTCGTGTTCCAGCCCAACTGGACCTCTCCCTCTGTACAGTAGGTACCTCGAGTGCCTTTCTTCAAACAGCAGATAATATTTGTCTCTTGACTTGCACTGTGACTTGTAGAACCTTACTAACCCTCCAGATAACCCTCCCACCCGACCCGACCCGCCCTCCCCTGGTCTGTCCCATCCCACCGAGACCCGGACCCGGTCCCTTCACCTCAGGCTGCCAGTAGTCGATGCAAGTGGAAACTACATTTCAGATTATGCCGTTTAGATTGACCAGATAGTGTTTTGTTGTTGTTTATTATAGGAGTTGCCTTAAATGTGTTTTATTTTCATTTTTACGTGATTTACATTGAGAAGAAGAAAAAAAGATCGCTGCAGACACTGGCGAAGGTCAGAGGTCGTTTTTAATAAAGAGGGATTGTTGATGATGAGATCTTTGCTCGGTGTGACAACCAGTCGTTTTGTGATGCACTTTTGGTTTGACCAGTATTATTATTATTATTATTATTATCAGAGTGTAAAATCCGTCAATCGCATTCATGAATCTGGTTCCTGGAGGCGTGTTGGTCCCGACTCGTTGTCCTGTGACTCGTCCATCGTTCCCTCTGTGCCGTGGTTCTTCTTCTTCTTGTGTTTGGGAGGGATGAGTTTGCTAAATCAGGTCATGTGAGCCGCAGCCTGTGTGTGAACAAACTAACCTGCACCCCGACGGGCAGACTTAGCTTCAGTCTGGTGGAGCGCATGCCTTCTTATGCAAATTTTTATACAAGATTTGTCAAATCTTTTTAATATGCATTTGTTTTGTTTTTTAAGTTTTTATGTGAAACTCAAGTCACCTTTTATTTCTTTGAACATTCAAACGTGTGCAGTTTAGCGGTGCGGTGGTCATCCAGCGTGAACATTTCTTCCTGACATCATGTTTTAGTGTCGGTTTTGATTTGGCTAATGCACCATGCTGAATGTTGGGATCCCAGCAGGGCTGAGGCCGAGTCCTCGCTTTCTATTTAGTCTAAAAGTGAATTTATCCAAAGAACACTGCAAATGTGCATTTCTGTTTGGAAGTCTTTTACGTAGTCGAAGCATATCATTAGAAGTTAATTTCTGCGTCCGCATCGTGTGCGTTCACCGAGCTGGAAGAAGACCATTAGTGGGCAGCTGAGAGCTCTTCAGTCAGTATGTGAGGACGTCTTATATGCATTAATTCAGACATGTCCAGTTCCTTCTGTGGCCGATTCTTCTGGAAGCATCCTGTAAAGTCGCTCACTCCGACTCTAGTCTTTTTAGTTTTAAAGCGATCAAGTCATGATTGTGGCCTTCTAGTATTCTGTCGATACATGACATCATCAACCCGTTGTTACCGCTCACATCCATCCTGTCCGGATCCAACCGTACACCTGAAGCTTCTTACCTCATCCACAGCTAATTCCATCGGGGGCGTGTTGAGTGCAAAAAAAAAATAAATGAAAAATAAAAGAAGTCTTTTTTTAATCTTCCATTTGGTGAGATGCATTGTAGCGATATGAATAAAGAAAAAGTTCACCTGGTGTGCTGAATAATGTGTAAATTGGTAATTACACAATCTGAATATTTGTATAATTGTTTGTATTTTTTCATAATGATTTTGGAAAGGAATGTGTTTATTTTTTTGACTTCTGTTCCAGATGTGTCTTCTGTTGGCCTGACATTGTGACTGGTCTGGTGGGATTCTTACCTCTGTATTGAGCCTCTTCTGTGATGAATTCTTTGTATGCAGTGTTTAGGAAATACTGTAGGGAACATGGGGAGGAGTTGATATTAGGAGCATTTGATCAATTTGTATTTATTTATTTTATCATTTTGTTAATAAATTGTGAAAAGCAGCGTGTCGACTTTGTAACTGTTTTAAATCTGGCTAAAGTTCACCTGATAATCAGACGTAAAGGGATTCACCCTTACAAACAAGAAGTTTGTTCAAGTGTGCTATTAGTATTTTTATTATATTCATAAACTTTCAGTTTACTTTTTATGTACTTATTAGAGATATACTTAACAAAATTATACTTAAAGGACCCATATTGTAAAAAGTAAGATTTTCATGTCTTTTATATTATAAAGCAGGTTTAAGTGCTTTATAAATACTGTGAAAGTATCGAAGCGCTCAATATACAGAGAAATACACACAGCCCGTATTCCGAAATTGTGCATTTGAAACAAGCCGTTAGGATTTCTGTCCCATTTGTGATGTCACAAATATACAATATTGAGATCATTACAAGGTTTAAAACGTAAACATTCTAAATGTGTCCCAGTTTATTCCTGTTTGCAGTGTATGTTAATGACATCAGCTGACAGGAAGTAAACATGGACCCAAACTGTTGCCTAGCAACGCAATTCCGTCTAAATGCACTAAAACGGAGCATTTCAGACAGATGGTAAATACAGGTATATTCAAGCAGACATAATGAGGAAAATAAAGTTTTTTTTTAACATTACAGCAGGTAAACATGTTTTAGTAGAAACACAAAATACAAATATGAACCTGAAAATGAGCATGATATGGGACCTTTAAGTATACTTGGCTTATACTGACAAGTATACATAAAAGTCTAAGTGTGCTTGGCAAGTATACAGAAAAATTCAAGTATACTTGATATATACTGAAAAGTTTACAGAAAAGTATATTTGGCTGAGTACCAGATTCGTTCGTGTTTAATTCTGATTTATGACTAAAACAACTTGACACACAGTGCTTCATGAGAAACTTTAATTTTCCAGTTGAAGCTTTAATCTCATTTCTAATGATGAATTACAGTGAACAGATGATGTAAAATAAAATCTCTTTAACACTTTACATGAATAAACAAATCAATGTTTGAACCTGCTGTTCAAATACACAGAAACTTCACATTAAAGATATAATCAATAATCAATAATGGTAAACCAAAGAGTAGCCCCTCCCACCACCATCATGTTACTAAATAAACCCATAATCCATGCAGCCAGGCACAAAGAAACAGGAACTCTGCTGACTGCAATGATGAAGAGTCCGTCTACGACTAACGGGTCCTGAGTTATGGAAGAGGCGGGGCTAAAGTTTAGGGGCGGGGCTATGAGTGTGTATTGGCATGTAAATGTCCTCAGACCTGGACCGTAGACCCTGTTCAGACCTGGACCATAGGTCCCGTTCAGACCTGGATCATAGGCCCCTTTCAGACCTGGACCATAGGCCCTGTTCAGACCTGGACCATATAGGCCCCGTTCAGACCTGGATCATAGGCCCTGTTCAGACCTGGACCATATAGGCCCTGTTCAGACCTGGACCATATAGGCCCTGTTCAGACCTGGACCATAGGCCCTGTTCAGACCTGGACTATAGGCCCTGTTCAGACCTGGACCAAAGGCCCCGTTCAGACCTGGACCATAGGTCCCGTTCAGACCTGGAACATAGGCCCCGTTCAGACCTGGACCGTAGGCCCCGTTCAGACCTGGAACATAGGCCCTGTTCAGACCTGGACCATAGGCCCCGTTCAGACCTGGACCATAGGCCCTGTTCAGACCTGGACCATAGGCCCTGTTTAGACCTGGTATTAACATGCATCCTCAGTGATCACAAGTGGACAGCTCTAAGTACAGATGTGAACGCACTAAAGACACATTGAGATCAGATCCCTCAGACCACATTCAGAGCTGGTCTGGGTCTCATATGACCTCATTCTTTTAGCAGTGTGTAGTGAATGTGTTCTGGTCCACATTAAGGACCGTCTACTCTTCTGACGTCCCGCTGGGATCCGCAGGTCTCTGAGTCCTCAGGTGAATAGACAGGAAGACGCCTGGCGTCATGGTAACGACCTCTGTGCTCTACTGTATCCTGTCAGTACAACTGTGTTTTATTAAAATATATCTTGTTTCTAGGCTACATATCTACAGACCATCAGACTACTATACACTGTAAAAAAACAAAGTGTGAAATTACGGAAATTTTCCGGCAGCAGGGGCGCCAGATAATGTCTGTTAAAAAACAGAAAAATACTGTCCGTTAATTAACATAAATAAACTGTAAAAAAAAACAGTAATTATCTTTATATAATTAGCCTTTATTACTGTAATATTACAAGAAATATTTTACTTTTAACATATATTTATTGTTGAAATATTCATACACCGTAAATCTAAGACCATTTACATATAAATCACAAATGAAACATTTAATTTTACGTTGCAAAAGCCCAAATTTACATTAACTCTCAGAAGTTTTGCAAAAAAAAATTGTATTTTTACAAGAAATATTTGTAGAATTCCATGAAATCCTTTTCTTCTAACATAAATTAATTGTTAAAATAGAGTCATAAACATCTAAAAAACAGAATAATTATCTTTAAAAATGATCAAGAAAAGCTTAAATACAGATAATTACTATTGTGATTACAAAAAAATACTGTAAATCTAAGACCATTTACTTATAAATCACAAAAGAAACATGTAATTTAAAAAAAAAAAAATTCTGTCATTTTGAAATACAGACAAAAAATGAGTGTGTTTACTACGTGAATATTTACATATAGAGCGGGGAACTGAGATCAGATCACAAGCTTCAATTATTTATCATCATCACCACCATCATCATCACCACCATCATCATCATCATCATCATCATCATCATCATCATCATCATCATCATAATCATCATCATCATCATCATCATCATCATCATCATCATCATCTATTTCTGTTGTCCTACAGTCACAGAGACCTTCACTGGTAAAACCTTCAGTGGGAGATAACCCACAGTGCTAATGTATGGAAACATCCTCTCAGTGAAAGTGTGTGTGAAGGTGTGTATGTGTGTGTTAGTATCAGGATCAGAGAACGACAGCTTTCCTTCGTTCAAGTCCAGATTCACTCTGATCCTCTGGAGCTTCTTCTGGACTACGAGAAAAGTGGATTGAAGTGGTGGGGAGAATGCTTTGTATTTACCATCACTGAACCTTATTCTCCATAATCCAGACAGTATTAATCCCTTCCTCTGGACAGACTCTGCAAACACACCCACTGACCAGTATGTGCTGTCTCCAACCTGGACGTCCCAGCTGTGTGTCCCTGAGTTAAAGCCCTCAGAGCCCAGGACAGAGCAGTCGTAATCAAACCTCTCTGGATTATCAGGAAGCTGCTGTCTCTCTCCTTGTCTCACACTGGTCAGATCTTCAGACAGGATGAGTCTTGTATCAGCAGTGTTTGGGTCCAGAATCACAGAAGTGTAGGAGACCATGTCCTTCATCTTGTTCCAGATGTTGAAGGTCAGGTTGCCCAGGTGTTTGGCCTGGTCTATCAGAGCTCCTGAGAGCAGCTGTGGATCCTCCAGCAGTGGGCGCTGCTGGACTCTTTCAACTGCAGCCTTGTAGTTGAGCAGGAATGAGACGTCTCCAGCTCTCAGCTCGTCCTCTGTGGCTCTGACTGTGTCTGAAAGAGCTGCTATCTCTCTGCTCACAGCCTCCATCTTCTCCTTCATCATCTGACTCTTCTGCTCCTCTTCCTCCCTCAGTGCAGCCATCCTGGCCTCCTCTTCCTCTTCTAGAAACTGGTGAAGCTTCTTAAACTGCTCCTTAATCTGCCTCTCTGTGTGTCGGGCCTGGACCTTCATGTGTTCTGCTGTTTGATCAAACTTCACTTTAACTTCTACAAAAACCTTTAACTTCTCCTTTAAGGGCTCCAGAGTTTCCTGAAGTTCCTTCTTGTGTTGTCGTGCAGCTTCATCGATGGGTCTGATTCTGTGGTTGGTGTGTTTTTCTGAATCTCTGCAGACGAGACACACCGGCTGCTGATGGTCCAGACAGAAGAGTTTGAGTTTCTCAGAGTGCAGACTGCAGAGAGCCTCTGAAGATCTCTGATCTCTCTCCTGTAAGTAACTCTCACACACCTTGTTTAAATCCAAGTTAGGAGGTAGTAAGCTCTTTGAATGTCTTCTCTTACAAAGTGGACACTCTTGGACGTGTTTATCTGTCCACCAGCTCTGCAGACAGACTTTACAGAAGCTGTGGCTACATGACAGGATGACAGGATCTTTAAAGATGTCGTGGCAGACAGAACAGCAGAGATCGTCCTCTAATCTGGAAGCCATAGTCTCTGAGTGAAGCTGAAAACACAGCAGGCAGACGGCTCAGCCACTCCCTGTTCCCTGAAAGTTACTTTGAGTCTTTGTTCTTGTAAAACTCTGGTTCAGTTTGTGGATTCAGCAGCTGGTTGAAGTGGTAGTATTCCAGTATTCCCAGTATTCCCTCCTGTAGATGTCCTCTCTCAGTGGAAGTGGTGGTTTTGGTCTGACGGTGAATCTTATCGTCCGTCTCTCAGTGTGTGTGTCTGTGTGTGTGTGTGTGTGTGTGTGTGTGTGTGTGTGTGTGTGTGTCATCCCAGTGAGGCAGAATAACAACCTGTTTTCCTGGTTTGTCAAAGGGATATTAAATGAAGGCTGAGACTCCGTCTTTGACCTCGTGGAGTTCTGACTCATGCTCAGTGTGACTGGAGCTGTGATGTTGGAGGGTTACAGCAGAGGGTGCTAGAAATAAAGGGATGGTTCCCACTCAGGTGCTCTTTGGGTGGACTCGGACTGACTGAACTTTTTGGGTATGATTTCTATTTCAATTTCATTTTTCAACATGCTTTTGTATTAACCTTCTGAGACCCGACCAACTTTACTGTTTTTCAGTTTTAAAACTAGAGTGAAGATACTGGTATCTATAAAACCTAAAGAATCCATTGATACCAACCATGTCATACTAGTTTGTCATGAAGGAGGCTAAATAACGCTCCAAACTTACGCCATCCAGCCTCTGAATGCTCTAGGTCTCTAGTTTATGGCTGTAAAGTTTCATGAGGCTGTGATTATCCTAGAGGTCACCACAGGTAATTTTATACAGTGAGGTCACGTTTCAAAAACTGCTCTCACTACAATGAAATGTCTACTATGGGGACTAACATCATCACACATGAATACAGTTGGGCTCATTGGATCCACAAGAGTCTCAGCTTTACAGTGAAACCCAATGTATGTAATTCAAGACTGTTTATGGACCCCAGTATGCAGAAATATTCAGATACACCATGCATGTACTTTCAGACCTGGACCATAGGCCCTGTTCAGACCTGGACCATAGGCCCTGTTTAGACCTGGTATTAACATGCATCCTCAGTGATCACAAGTGGACAGCTCTAAGTACAGGTGTGAACGCACTAAAGACGCATTGAGATCAGATCCCTCAGACCACATTCAGAGCTGGTCTGGGTCTCATATGACCTCATTCTTTTAGCAGTGTGTAGTGAATGTGTCCGGGTCCACATTAAGGACCGTCTACTCTACTGACGTCCCGCTGGGATCCACAGGTCTCTGCGTTTATTTTGATGTTAATAAAATGTTAATAAAATGTACCTGAATTCACAAATATGTAGGATATTACTACTGACATTCCTGTAATGTTACATCACAACGTCTGCTGTAGTAGCCGTGTGTTTACTACGTGTTAATTTACATATAGAGCGGGGAAGTCACCATCATCACCATCATCATCATCATCATCATCATCATCATCATCATCATCATCATCATCATCATCATCATATTTCTGTTGTCCTACAGTCACAGAGACCTTCACTGGTAAAACCTTCAGTGGGAGCTCATCCTGATCCACAGTGCTAATGTATGGAAACATCCTCTCAGTGAAAGTGTGTGTGTAGGTGTGTATGTGTGTGTTAGTATCAGGATCAGAGAACGACAGCTTTCCTTCGTTCCAGTCCAGATTCACTCTGATACTCTGGAGCTTCTTCTGCACTACGAGATCAGTGGATTCATCTGATGGGGAGAATGCTGTGTATTCACCATCACAGAACCGTATTCTCCATAATCCAGACCATATGTCTCCCTTCCTCTGGACAGACTCTGCTAACACACCCAGTTCCCAGAATGTACTGCCTCCAACCTGGATGTCCCAGCTGTGAGTCCCTGAGTTAAAGCCCTCAGAGCCCAGGACAGAGGAGTAGTAACGATCAATCCTCTCTGGATTATCAGGAAGCTGCTGTTCCTCTCCTCCTCTCACACTGGTCAGATCTTCAGACAGGATGAGTCTTGTATCAGCAGTGTTTGTGTCCAGAATCACAGGAGTGTAGGAGACCATGGCCTTCATCTTGTTCCAGATGTTGAAGGTCAGGTTGCCCAGGTGTTTGGCCTGGTCTATCAGAGCTCCTGAGAGCAGCTGTGGATCCTCCAGCAGGGGGCGCTGCTGGACTCTTTCCACTGCAGCCTTGTAGTTGAGCAGGAATGAGACGTCTTCAGCTCTCAGCTCGTCCTCTGTGGCTCTGACTGTGTCTGAAAGAGCTGCTATCTCTCTGCTCACAGCCTCCATCTTCTCCTTCATCATCTGACTCTTCTGCTCCTCTTCCTCCCTCAGTGCAGCCATCCTGGCCTCCTCTTCCTCTTCTAGAAACTGGTGAAGCTTCTTAAACTGCTCCTTAATCTGACTCTCTGTGTGTCGGGCCTGGACCTTCATGTGTTCTGCTGTTTGATCAAACTTCACTTTAACGTCTTCAAAAACCTTTAACTTCTCCTTTAAGGGCTCCAGAGTTTCCTGAAGTTCCTTCTTGTGTTGTCGTGCAGCTTCATCGATGGGTCTGAATCTGTGGTTGGTGTGTTTTTCTGAATCTCTGCAGACGACACACACCGGCTGCTGATGGTCCAGACAGAAGAGTCTGAGTTTCTCAGAGTGCAGACTGCAGAGAGCCTCTGAAGATCTCTGAGCTCTCTCCTGTAAGAAACTCTCACACACATTCTTTAAATTCAAGTTAGGAGGTAGTAAGCTCTTTGAATGTCTTTTCTTACAAAGTGGACACTCTTGGACGTGTTTATCTGTCCACCAGCTCTGCAGACAGACTTTACAGAAGCTGTGGCTACATGACAGCATGACAGGATCTTTAAAGATGTCGTGGCAGACAGAACAGCAGAAATCGTCCTCTAATCTGGAAGCCATAGTCTCTGAGTGAAGCTGAAAACACAGCAGGCAGACGGCTCAGCCACTCCCTGTTCCCTGAAAGTTACTTTCACTTTGAGTCTTTGTTCTTGTAAAACTCTGGTTCAGTTTGTGGATTCAGCAGCTGGTTGAAGTGGTAGTATTCCAGTATTCCCTCCTGTAGATGTCCTCTCTCAGTGGAAGTGGTGGTTTTGGTCTGAAGGTGAATCTTATCGTCCGTCTCTCAGTGTGTGTGTGTGTGTGTGTGTGTGTGTGTGTGTGTGTGTGTGTGTGTGTGTGTGTTGTCTCAGTGAGGCAGAATAACAACCTGCTTCCTGGTTTGTCTCGAGGATATTAAATGAAGGCTGATACGCTGTCTTTGACCCCGTGGAGTTCTGACTCATGCTCAGTGTGACTGGAGCTGTGATGTTGGAGGGTTACAGCAGAGGGTGCTAGAAATTAAGGGATGGTTCCCACTCAGGTGCTCTTTGGGTGGACTCGGACTGACTGACCTTTTTGGGTATGATTTCTATTTCAATTTAATTTTTCAACATGCTTTTGTATTAACCCTTTGATACCCGACCAACTTTACTGTTTTTCAGTTTTAAAACTAGAGTGAAGATACTGGTATTTAGAAAACCTAAAGAATCCATCGGTACCAACCATGTCATACTAGCTTGTCAGGAAGGAGGCTAAATAACGCTCCAAACTTACTCCATCCATCCTCTGAATGCTCTAGGTCTCTAGTTTGTGGCTGTAAAGTTTCATGAGGCTGTGATTATCCTAGAGGTCACCACAGGTCATTTTATACAGTGAGGTCACGTTTCAAAAACTGCTCTCACTACAATGAAATGTCTGCTATGGGGACTAACATCATCACACATGAATACAGTTGGGCTCATTGGATCCACAAGAGTCTCAGCTTTACAGTGAAACCCAATTTATGTAATTCAAGACTGTTTATGGACCCCAGTATGCAGAAATATTCAAATACACTATTTTAGAATAGGAGACAACAACACATTTTTACTGCATTCAAAAACCTGCATGTGATTATCATAACTTGGGCATGTCTGTAAAGGGGAGACTCGTGGGTACCCATAGAACCCATTTTCATTCACATACCTGGAGGTCAGAGGTCAAGGGACCCCTGATGAGTTGACTCTCAGTGAGATTAAACATTTTCTGTTCACTGTACATGACTTTTTGTTGTTTATAATACATGTAACACATTGCTACACAAATACATTTACTATAAACACATGTACATATCTGTGTACTATTGTACAGTATTGACTTTTCCCAGTAAACTTTGACCAACTGTTGAAATGTGAATGTAAAAAGCTCTGTGTGATATATAACAGCCTTCAGCTAGACAGAACTGACATCCTGGTGTAGTACAGTAAGCAGTCAGTGTCAACAAAACAGATATTAGTATATAAGAAACATTTCCAGGGTTGATAGTGAAAGAACAAGTAATCATTTTGACCAGTCCGGCTCACATGATGACAAAACAACTTTTCATTTTGGTGCTGTTGGCCAGTTTACTGACACAATAACTAGATTTTGAAGCATGAATGAAGAGTTTTGCGTGATTTACTACGTTTTGCAGACATGTAATAGAGTTGTGATGTCCCATCAAACAGTTGTGATAATTGCATTTACAGTTTAGAGAAAGTTAAGACTGTTTCAAGAAATGAGCCAAAGCGACTGAGAAAAACTGTAGTTCTGTTAGAGTTTGTGTCTCTATTGTTGTCTTTATTTTCTGCTGTGTGGACACAATGACTGAGAGGAGCCACTAGAGGGTGATAGATAACACATCATCACATACTTATATAGTATTTCTCTCTTCCTGTAATTCTGTGTTGGAAGGTACTTGTACTTTACTTTAGTATTTCCATTTGTTCCATTTTCATTAATGTAGTGGAGTAAAAGTATAAAGTAGCATAAAAATGTCATTTTATACTTCTACTTACAGCAGTTTATGTTTTAAATAAAATAATGAAGATGTTTTGAATAACAGACAGAGAATAAATATATAAATTATTCCAATCGGTATATTTTCAAAGTACAGTTACTCAAGTACTGTACTTTCAGGTACTTGTACTTTACGTGAGTATCTTCTACGTCTACTCCTTTAGTTACAACTTTAGTTACTTTCCAAATTTTCATAATAAACATGACAAGCTAATAATTATGATATAAAATATGATGCAGTGCTTTATATTGACAAATTACAACAACAAAATATATTATAATAATATAACACTCTGAAAGGAGCATTTCTGTACTGTTGTTATTATGATATTCTAATAAAAATATAAATAATGATTTTTGAATGTTAATTAAATAAAAGTGCCTAAGAAGTCCCCAACATGATTCAGGAGTAACGCTAATGTTTAAAGTTGCATTAATAGGTTTTTGTTGTTATTTTTTTCCACTTAATCGAATCGGAACAAGCTTATACACGATATATATATTTAATAAACTCTATACTTTTTAATGATTATCATGAATCATTATTTTCTCTTTTAGTTATTTATATATGCTGTTCTGGCTGTAGTTTTTGCTTGTCCTCTCTCATCATCATGCCTTGTTCACTTATCTTCTGTTATGTTGCACTAAAAAACAAAACTAAATAATAACAATAATAAATAATCTGTTTAGGAAATACATTCACGTTATTTTCATCGTTTATGCATTTTAGTTAATTCTATATCTCTATTCTGACTCTAGTTTTGTTTAATGCCAATTCATTCCCAACATATGAGTTAGTTTTATTAAAAATATTTCTACAACAAAATAAATAAATGGAAAAAAAACTCTCTGTGGAGTGAGGCGGCATTACATTCAGTCATCTGATCCACTGTAGATAGAAACATATGATATATATATATATATATATATATATATAAGCTGTACATCAGCTGTACAAACTGCCTTCATTCAGAAGATCCCAGGAGAAGTAACGAGAGAAAATCTCTGTAACATCTTTATGTTTGGCCACAGTGTTGTCTGGTAAATGTCATTAGTCTGTGATGAAGAGTTCAGAACATGGAAGGAAAAGACCGGCCAGGGATGCAGCTCTAACAGAAAATGTCCCCAAGTTCCTCATGAATCCCGTTCATTGTGTGTTTTGTTGTTTGTCGGCGTACTCGGGTGGATGTTCTTCTTCTTTCAACCTGTTGTTCACTCATGGATAGAGCAGATCAGTCATCGTCTCGTCACTCAGAACGAGCCTGAACTCGTGTTCCAGCCCAACTGGACCTCTCCCTCTGTACAGTAGGTACCTCGAGTGCCTTTCTTCAAACAGCAGATAATATTTGTCTCTTGACTTGCACTGTGACTTGTAGAACCTTACTAACCCTCCAGATAACCCTCCCACCCGACCCGACCCGCCCTCCCCTGGTCTGTCCCATCCCACCGAGACCCGGACCCGGTCCCTTCACCTCAGGCTGCCAGTAGTCGATGCAAGTGGAAACTACATTTCAGATTATGCCGTTTAGATTGACCAGATAGTGTTTTGTTGTTGTTTATTATAGGAGTTGCCTTAAATGTGTTTTATTTTCATTTTTACGTGATTTACATTGAGAAGAAGAAAAAAAGATCGCTGCAGACGCTGGCGAAGGTCAGAGGTCGTTTTAATAAAGAGGGATTGTTGATGATGAGATCTTTGCTCGGTGTGACAACCAGTCGTTTTGTGATGCACTTTTGGTTTGACCAGTATTATTATTATTATTATTATTATTATCAGAGTGTAAAATCTGTCAATCGCATTCATCAATCTGGTTCCTGGAGGCGTGTTGGTCCGGACTCGTTGTCCTGTGACTCGTCCATCGTTCCCTCTGTGCCGTGGTTCTTCTTCTTCTTGTGTTTGGGAGGGATGAGTTTGCTCAATCAGGTCATGTGAGCCGCAGCCTGTGTGTGAACAAACTAACCTGCACCCCGACGGGCAGACTTAGCTTACCCGATTAGCAACATCTGTCCACTCAGTCTGGTGGAGCGCATGCCTTCTTATGCAAATTTTTATACAAGATTTGTCAAATCTTTTTAATATGCATTTGTTTTGTTTTTTAAGTTTTTATGTGAAACTCAAGTCACCTTTTTTTCTTTGAACATTCAAACGTGTGCAGTTTAGCGGTGCGGTGGTCATCCAGCGTGAACATTTCTTCCTGACATCATGTTTTAGTGTCGGTTTTGATTTGGCTAATGCACCATGCTGAATGTTGGGATCCCAGCAGGGCTGAGGCCGAGTCCTCGCTTTCTATTTAGTCTAAAAGTGAATTTATCCAAAGAACACTGCAAATGTGCATTTCTGTTTGGAAGCCTTTTACGTAGTCGAAGCATATCATTAGAAGTTAATTTCTGCGTCCGCATCGTGTGCGTTCACCGAGCTGGAAGAAGACCATTAGTGGGCAGCTGAGAGCTCTTCAGTCAGTATGTGAGGACGTCTTATATGCATTAATTCAGACATGTCCAGTTCCTTCTGTGGCCGATTCTTCTGGAAGCATCCTGTAAAGTCGCTTACTCCGACTCTAGTCTTTTTAGTTTTAAAGCGATCAAGTCATGATTGTGGCCTTCTAGTATTCTGTCGATACATGACATCATCAACCCGTTGTTACCGCTCACATCCATCCTGTCCGGATCCAACCGTACACCTGAAGCTTCTTACCTCATCCACAGCTAATTCCATCGGGGGCGTGTTGAGTGCAAAAAAATAAAAATAAAAAAATAAAAGAAGTCTTTTTTTAATCTTCCATTTGGTGAGATGCATTGTAGCGATATGAATAAAGAAAAAGTTCACCTGGTGTGCTGAATAATGTGTAAATTGGTAATTACACAATCTGAATATTTGTATAATTGTTTGTATTTTTTCATAATGATTTTGGAAAGGAATGTGTTTATTTTTTTGACTTCTGTTCCAGATGTGTCTTCTGTTGGCCTGACATTGTGACTGGTCTGGTGGGATTCTTACCTCTGTATTGAGCCTCTTCTGTGATGAATTCTTTGTATGCAGTGTTTAGGAAATACTGTAGGGAACATGGGGAGGAGTTGATATTAGGAGCATTTGATCAATTTGTATTTATTTATTTTATCATTTTGTTAATAAATTGTGAAAAGCAGCGTGTCGATTTTGTAACTGTTTTAAATCTGACTAAAGTTCACCTGATAATCAGACGTAAAGGGATTCACCCTTACAAACAAGAAGTTTGTTCAAGTGTGCTATTAGTATTTTTACTATATTCATATACTTTCAGTTTACTTTTTATGTACTTATTAGAGATATACTTAACAAAATTATACTTAAAGGACCCATATTGTAAAAAGTAAGATTTTCATGTCTTTTATATTATAAAGCAGGTTTAAGTGCTTTATAAATACTGTGAAAGTATCAAAGCGCTCAATATACAGAGAAATACACACAGCCCGTATTCAGAAATTGTGCGTTTGAAACAAGCTGTTAGGATTTCTGTCCCATTTGTGATGTCACAAATATACAATATTTAGACCATTACACGGTTTAAAACCTAAACATTCTAAATGTGACCCAGTTTATTCCTGTTTGCAGTGTATGTTAATGACATCAGCTGACAGGAAGTAAACATGGACCCAAACTGTTGCCTAGCAACGCAATTCCGTTGAAATGCACTAAAACGGAGCATTTCAGACAGATGGTAAATACAGGTATATTCAAGCAGACAGAATGAGGAAAATAATTTTTTTTTTAACATTACAGCATGTAAACATGTTTTAGTAGAAACACAAAATACAAATATGAACCTGAAAATGAGCATGATATGGAACCTTTAAGTATACTTGGCTTATACTGACAAGTATACATAAAAGTCTAAGTGTGCTTTGCTTATACTGACAAATAAACAGAGAAGTGTGTGCTTGGCAAATACATAGACAAATTCAAGTATACTTGGCTTATACTGACAAGTATACATAAACGTCTAAGTGTGCTTAGCAAGTACACAGACAAATTCAAGTATACTTGGTTTATACTGACAAGTATACATAAAAGTCTAAGTTTACTTGGCAAGAATACAGAAAAATTCAAGTATACCTGGTTTATACTGAAAAGTTTACAGAAAAGTATATTTGGCTGAGTACCAGATTCGTTCGTGTTTAATTCTGATTTATGACTAAAACAACTTGACACACAGTGCTTCATGAGACACTTTAATTTTCCTGTTGAAGCTTTAATCTCATTTCTAATGATGAATTACAGTGAACAGATGATGTGAAATAAAATCTCTTTAACACTTTACATGAATAAACAAATCAATGTTTGAACCTGCTGTTCAAATACACAGAAACTTCACATTAAAGATATAATCAGTAATCAATAATGGTAAACCAAAGAGTAGCCCCTCCCACCACCATCATGTTACTAAATAAACCCATAATCCATGCAGCCAGGCACAAAGAAACAGGAACTCTGCTGACTGCAATGATGAAGAGTCCGTCTACGACTAACGGGTCCTGAGTTATGGAAGAGGCGGGGCTAAAGTTTAGGGGCGGAGCTATGAGTGTGTATTGGCATGTAAATGTCCTCAGACCTGGACCATAGACCCCGTTCAGACCTGGACCATATAGGCCCCGTTCAGACCTGGACCATAGATCCTGTTCAGACCTGGACCGTAGGCCCTGTTCAGACCTGGACCATAGGCCCTGTTCAGACCTGGACCTGGACCGTAGGCCCTGTTCAGACCTGGACCATAGGCCCCGTTCAGACCTGGACCATATAGGCCCTGTTCAGACCTGGACCATAGATCCTGTTCAGACCTGGACCGTAGGCCCTGTTCAGACCTGGACCATAGGCCCTGTTCAGACCTGGACCTGGACCGTAGGCCCTGTTCAGACCTGGACCATAGGCCCCGTTCAGACCTGGACCATATAGGCCCTGTTCAGACCTGGACCGTAGGCCCTGTTCAAACCTGGACCGTATGCCCCGTTCAGACCTGGACCATAGGCCCCGTTCAGACCTGGACCGTAGGCCCTGTTCTGACCTGGACCATAGAGGCCCCGTTCAGACCTGGACCATAGACCCTGTTCTAGACCTGGACCATAGACCCTGTTCAGACCTGGTTCCAAAGGCCCCGTTCAGACCTGGACCATAGAACCTGTTCAGACCTGGACCATAGACCCTGTTCAGACCTGGACCGTAGGCCCCGTTCAGACCTGGACCATAGGCCCCGTTCAGACCTGGACCATAGACCCTGTTCTAGACCTGGACCATAGACCCTGTTCAGACCTGGTTCCAAAGGCCCCGTTCAGACCTGGACCATAGAACCTGTTCAGACCTGGACCATAGACCCTGTTCAGACCTGGACCGTAGGCCCCGTTCAGACCTGGACCATAGACCCTGTTCAGACCTGGACTATAGAGGCCCCGTTCAGACCTGGACCGTAGGCCCTGTTCAGACCTGGACCATAGAGGCCCCGTTCAGACCTGGACCGTAGGCCCTGTTTAGACCTGGTATTAACATGCGTCCTCAGTGATCACAAGTGGACAGCTCTAAGTACAGGTGTGAACGCACTAAAGACGCATTGAGATCAGATCCCTCAGACCACATTCAGAGGTGGTCTGGGTCTCATATGACCTCATTCTTTTAGCAGTGTGTAGTGAATGTGTTCTGGTCCACATTAAGGACCGTCTACTCTACTGACGTCCCGCTGGGATCCGCAGGTCTCTGAGTCCTCAGGTGAATAGACAGGAAGACGCCTGGCGTCATGGTAACGACCTCTGTGCTCTACTGTATCCTGTCAGTACAACTGTGTTTTATTAAAATATATCTTGTTTCTAGGCTACATATCTACAGACTATCAGACTACTATACACTGTAAAAAAACAAACAAAGTGTAAAATAACGGACATTTTCCGGCAGCAGGGGCGCCAGAAATGTCTGTTAAAAAACGGAAAAATACTGTCCGTTAATTAACATAAATAAACTGTAAAAAAATAAAACAGTAATTATCTTTATATAATTAGTCTTTATTACTGTAATATTATAAGAAATATTTTACTTTTAACATATATATTTATTGTTAGAATAGTCATACACCGTAAATCTAAGACCATTTACATATAAATCACAAATGAAACATTTAATTTTACGTTGCAAAACCCCGAATTTACATTAACTCTCAGAAGTTTTGCAAAAAAAATCTGTATTTTTACAAGAAATATTTTTAGAATTCCATGAAATCCTTTTCTTCTAACAGAAATTAATTGTTAAAATATAGTCATAAACATCTAAAAAACAGAATAATTATCTTTAAAAATGATCAAGAAAAGCTTAAATACAGATATTTACTATTGTGTTTACAAAAAATACTGTAAATCTAAGACCATTTACATATAAATCACAAATGAAGCATGTCATTTTTACATTTTTTTCTGTCATTTTGAAATACAGACAAAAAATGAGTGTGTTTACTACGTGAATATTTACATATAGAGCGGGGAACTGAGATCAGATCACAAGCTTCAATTATTTATCATCATCACCACCATCATCATCATCATCATTATCATCATTATCATCGTCATCATCATCATCATCATCATCATCATCATCTATTTCTGTTGTCCTACAGTCACAGAGACCTTCACTGGTAATACCTTCAGTTCATCCAGAGGGGCAATGAATGGAAACATCCTCTCATTGAAAGTGTGTGTGTAGGTGTGTATGTGTGTGTTAGTATCAGGATCAGAGAACGACAGCTTTCCTTCGTTCAAGTCCAGATTCACTCTGATCCTCTGGAGCTTCTTCTGGACTACGAGATCAGTGGATGGACCTGATGGGGAGAATGCTTTGTATTCACCATCATCGAACCCTATTGTCCATAATCCAGACTCTATGACTCCCTTCCTCTGGACAGACTCTGCTAACACACCCACTGACCAGCATGTACTGTCTCCAACCTGGACGTCCCAGCTGTGAATCCCTGAGTTAAAGCCCTCAGAGCCCAGGACAGAGTAGTAATCATCAAACCTCTCTGGATTATCAGGAAGCTGCTGTCTCTCTCCTTGTCTCACACTGGTCAGATGTTCAGACAGGATCAGTTCTGGATGAGCAGTGTTTGGGTCCAGAATCACAGGAGTGTAGGAGACCATGTCCTTCATCTTGTTCCAGATGTTGAAGGTCAGGTTGCCCAGGTGTTTGGCCTGGTCTATCAGAGCTCCTGAGAGCAGCTGTGGATCCTCCAGCAGGGGGCGCTGCTGGACTCTTTCCACTGCAGCCTTGTAGTTGAGCAGGAATGAGACGTCTTCAGCTCTCAGCTCGTCCTCTGTGGCTCTGACTGTGTCTGAAAGAGCTGCTATCTCTCTGCTCACAGCCTCCATCTTCTCCTTCATCATCTGACTCTTCTGCTCCTCTTCCTCCCTCAGTGCAGCCATCCTGGCCTCCTCTTCCTCTTCTAGAAACTGGTGAAGCTTCTTAAACTGCTCCTTAATCTGCCTCTCTGTGTGTCGGGCCTGGACCTTCATGTGTTCTGCTGTTTGATCAAACTTCACTTTAACTTCTCCTTTAAGGGCTCCAGAATTTCCTGAAGTTCCTTCTTGTGTTGTCGTGCAGCTTCATCGATGGGTCTGAATCTGTGATTTGTGTGTTTTTCTGAATCTCTGCAGACGACACACACCGGCTGCTGATGGTCCAGACAGAAGAGTTTGAGTTTCTCAGAGTGCAGACTGCAGAGAGCCTCTGAAGATCTCTGATCTCTCTCCTGTAAGAAACTCTCACGCTCGTTCTTTAAAGCCAAGTTAGAAGGTGGTAAGCCCTTTGAATGTCTTTTCTTACAAAGTGGACACTAAATGAGTGCACATTAAATGAAGGCTGAGACTCCGTCTTTGACCTCGTGGAGTTCTGACTCATGCTCAGTGTGACTGGAGCTGTAATGTTGGAGGGTTACAGCAGAGGGTGCTAGAAATAAAGGGATGGTTCCCACTCAGGTGCTCTTTGGGTGGACTCAGACTGACTGAACTTTTTGGGTATGATTTCTATTTAAATTTCATTTTTCAACATACTTTTCTATTAACCCGCTGAGACTTGACACACTTTACTGCTTTTCAATTTTAAAACTAGAGTGAAGATACTGGTATTTAGAAAACCTAAAGAATCCATCGGTACCAACCATGTCATACTAGCTTGTCAGGAAGGAGGCTAAATAACGCTCCAAACCTACTCCATCCATCCTCTGAATGCTCTAGGTCTCTAGTTTATGGCTGTAAAGTTTCATGAGGCTGTGATTATCCTAGAGGTCACCACAGGTCATTTTATACACTGAGGTCACGTTTCAAAAACTGGTCTCACTACAATGAAATGTCTACTATGGGGACTAACATCATTACACATGAATACAGTTGGGCTCATTGGATCCACAAGAGTCTCAGCTTTACAGTGAAATCCAATTTATGTAATTCAAGACTGTTTATGGACCCCAGTATGCAGAAATATTCAAAAACCTGCATGTGATTATCATAAAGTGGGCATGTCTGTAAAGGGGAGACTCGTGGGTACCCATAGAACCCATTTTCATTCACATATCTGGAGGTCAGAGGTCAAGGGACCCCTGATGAGTTGACTCTCAGTGAGATTAAACATGTTCTGTTCACAGTACATGACTTTTTGTTGTTTATAATACATGTAACACATTGCTACACAAATACATTTACTATAAACACATGTACATATCTGTGTACTATTGTACAGTATTGACTTTTCCCAGTAAACTTTGACCAACTGTTGAAATGTGAATGTATAAAGCTCTGTGTGATATATAACAGCCTTCAGCTAGACAGAACTGACATCCTGGTGTAGTACAGTAAGCAGTCAGTGTCAACAAAACAGATATTAATATATAAGAAACATTTCCAGGGTTGATGGTGAAAAAACACGTAATCATTTTGACCAGTCCGCCTCACATGATGACAAAACAACTTTTCATTTTGGTGCCGTTGGCCAGTTTACTGACACAATAACTAGATTTGAAGTGTTTAGCGTGATTTACTACGTTTTGCAGACATGTAATAGAGTTGTGATGTCCCATCAAACAGTTGTGATAATTGCATTTACAGTTTAGAGAAAGTTAAGACTGTTTCAAGAAATGAGCCAAAGCGACTGAGAAAAACTGTAGTTCTGTTAGAGTTTGTGTCTCTATTGTTGTCTTTATTTTCTGCTGTGTGGACACAATGACTGAGAGGAGCCACTAGAGGGTGATAGAGAACACATCATCACATACTTATATAGTATTTCTCTCTTCCTGTAATTCTGTGTTGGAAGGTACTTGTACTTTACTTTAGTATTTCCATTTGTTCCATTTTCATTAATGTAGTGGAGTAAAAGTATAAAGTAGCATAAAAATGTCATTTTATACTTCTACTTACAGCAGTTTATGTTTTAAATAAAAGAATGAAGATGTTTTGAATAACAGACAGAGAATAAATATATAAATTATTCCAATCGGTATATTTTCAAAGTACAGTTACTCAAGTACTGTACTTTCAGGTACTTGTACTTTACGTGAGTATTTTCTACTTCTACTCTTTTAGTTACAACTTTAGTTACTTTCCAAATTTTCATAATAAACATGACAAGCTAATAATTATGATATAAAATATGATGCAGTGCTTTATATTGACAAATTACAACAACAAAATATATTATAATAATATAACACTCTGAAAGGAGCATTTCTGTACTGTTGTTATTATGATATTCTAATAAAAATATAAATAATGATTTTTGAATGTTAATTAAATAAAAGTGCCTAAGAAGTCCCCAACATGATTCAGGAGTAACGCTAATGTTTAAAGTTGCATTAATAGGTTTTTGTTGTTTTTTTGCCACTTTGTCGAATCGGAAGAAGCTTATACACGATATATATATTTAATAAACTCTATAAATAATAACAATAACTAGAAAATTTCGCAAGAAATTTTGACCAGTGTGCTTGGTGCTGGGGGGATGGGTGGGGGCTAGGGGTGGTGTGTGTGTGGAGGGGGGGGGCAGAATTCAGACTGTCTGAGGTCCATAGTGAGGTCATCACTGTAGGCCCTTTCGCTGCGTGTGTGTCTGTCAGTGGTTGCCATGGTGATTGGGGGGCTGTGAGGAGTGTTTAGTTTCCTGTTAACATACAGTAAGAGTTGAGGGATTTTATTTTGAAAAGTAGGTGAATACCTAGTTCCTGTTATCATACAATGAGAGTTGGTGGGGCTTTTAATCACAGGTGTAATCACATTAATTATGGCCCTGATCCATTGAAGCCTGGTTTACAGCATGCTGGCTCACTGAAATGGCGTGATACAGTAAATAGTGTGCGTGTGTGTGTGTGTGTGTGTGTGTGTGTGTGTGGGTGTGTTAGTGTTAGTCAGCCTGCTCTGATTGGCTAATGTGAATCAGCTGTCTAGCAGCAATCTGAAGTTGCCGTGGTGATTGGCCACTGCTGCAGTGGGGCAGTTTATAATAGGAGTTAACCAGAGACGTACATATCATAAAAGTGCTTCTACGACAGAAACCGTGACTCCTATCGCTTAAATTGTGCCAGCTATCAAAAAATTTCCATTTGGCCAAATAAAGTCCCAAGTCTCGTGACCCGTTTAAACTTTTAATCACGTTTCTACGTTAAAGTATGGCGACTCTGTATGGCCCCAAAGAGGAGTGTTTATGAGCACTCGTCACGTCGATTTTCAATGCATTCCAATGGAGCAAAAAAATCGCGCTTTTGCGCGATTTTCTCGGAAACCGCTGCGTGAATCTCTTAGCCAGGTCATAGCACACGATTCCCGATCATTCCGCATGTTTTGATGTATTTTTTGTACAGGTGTTGGCAACGCTGCCGGAGGAGTAGCGTGCCAAAGTTTAGGCAGAAGTCTGAATAAGAACTAGAAAATTTCGCAAGAAATTTTGACCAGTGTGCCTGGTGCTGGTGGGGGGGGGGGGGCTAGGGGTGGTGTGTGTATGGAGGGGGGGGCAGAATTCAGACTGTCTGTCCATAGTGAGGTCATCACTGTAGGCCCTTTCGCTGCGTGCGTGTCTGTCAGTGGTTGCCATGGTGATTGGGGGGTCGTGAGGAGTGTTTAGTTTCCTGTTAACATACAGTAAGAGTTGAGGGATTTTATTTTGAAAAGTAGGTGAATACCTAGTTCCTGTTATCATACAATGAGAGTTGGGGGCTTTTAATCACAGGTGTAATTGATCACATTAATTATGGCCCTGATCCATTGAAGCCCTGGTTTAGAGCATGCTGGCTCACTTAAATGGCGTGATACAGTAAATAGTGTGCGTGTGTGTGTGTGCGTGTGTGTGTGTGTGTGTGGGTGTGTTAGTCAGCCTGCTCTGATTGGCTAATGTGAATCAGCTGTCTAGCAGCAATCTGAAGTTGCCGTGGCGATTGGCAACTGATGCAGTGGGGCAGTTTATAATAGGAGTTAACCAGAGACGTACATGTCATAAAAGTGCTTCTACGACAGAAACCGTGACTCCTATCGCTTAGATTGTTCATGAGACCAGTTAGGAGTCTCTGATGAACAAATGGTGCGACATTTGGGTCTGTAGTTTCAAAAATGTGACCTCGGCGGCAGTTTCGAAAACTATTAACTTTTTTCTCTGATCAAAAAAATTCTGTGAAATTTAATATGGGGCCCTATGGGAGCGAAGCCTGCAGTTGCTCTCACGTTCAGGCATGTGTCGCCAAATGTGTAAGTCCGACTGATTCCATAGCTACATGTTTGCGACCGGCACAAAAATACCTACGTTTTGATGTATTAATTGTGTATGAGTAGTGGACGTTGTGGGCTACAGAGCAATTTGTTCGGAAAATTTTCAAAAGATTTCAAAGCTTTCCCGCACTCTAGCGATGATGTCACGCGCTCTAGCCCTTAACGACCCACGCAATACACACCCATTATAAAATCTGAAACGGTCTGAAAATTTCACAAAACGTAAACTGCGATTTCGTGAAAACCGTGCCAGCTATCAAAAAATTTCCATTTGGCCAAATAAAGTCCCAAGTCTCGTGACCCGTTTAAACTTTTAATCCCGTTTCTATGTTAAAGTATGGCGACTCTGTATGGCCCCAAAGAGGAGTGTTTATGAGCACTCTTCACGTCGATTTTCAATGCATTCCAATGGAGAAAAAAATCGCGCTTTCACGCGATTTTCTCGGAAACCGCTGCGCGAATCTCTTAGCCAGATCATAGCACGCGATTCCCGATCATTCCGCACGTTTTGATGTATTTTTTGTACAGGTGTTGGCAACGCTGCCGGAGGAGTAGCGTGCCAAAAAACACACACGGAAGAAGTTGTATCAAGAGTTTCAAGCCTTACTTCCTAATTAGAAATGAACTGTTATCATCCTTAAATACTGAATTGTGGGTGTATCCCAATATTTATTCAAGCTTTTCATTCTTTTAAAAACATTTTACTGTTGCAAATGTCCATTGCATTATGTCCCCTAGTTGTGCTGTAGGAACACAACCAGTGAGATGTTTTGAGAGTAATACAACACAGATTTAAAGAAACAGTTCATGCCTAAATGAAAATGATAATTACTCATCTGAGCAGTTAAAACTCCACTGAAGTTATGTCTGAACACACACTCATGCAGGGAGTTCCATCTCAGCTGGTTGGACCTGATGGTACCAAATTTACTATTTTGTGACTTCTTCTGACCTTTGCTGTCAGGGCCTGAGATTTTGACCCACTTCACCTTCATTTTAATCATCCAATAATTACTCCGCCTTTACAAAACCAATGATATCACAATAAGTGCATAATGGATGTAGCTTTAACAGAATTACTTTTTATTAATTTGGATAAATATATAATTTGCTATAACACGATAGGTAAGAACTATGATCTATTCTGTCCTGTGTTAGTCTATTTTGTTCAGCCTCAGCTGCTCTCTCTTGTGCAAAAATGTGTTGTTTTACCTCATATTTTCACACTAAACTGCTCATAAAAGGTAACAAATACAGAAACAATGCACGAAATAGCCTGTTGTGTTGAGTGACAGAGATTTAACAGAGGATGGACAACATTCACATGATAAAGGACCTCGAGAATATGGTCAGAAATTTTGTCATTTTGTCAGACAAAATATTTAGAAATTTCATGTACATCACCTGTCACTTGTACAAACTTAATCTAAGGGATCCACAGATAGTGGAATAAACGTAATTAATGGGTGCCTCTATAAAATTTGGTAGCTATAGGCCAATAAATATTTTATTACATTTCTGTCATTTTGTTAGGTGTAGCCTTCAAAAATGGACACTTTTACTTTCAATATAACTTAATATAACTCTCTTCTGCTTATAAATCACAATGGAGATCTACACCTCTAGCCTAACATTAGAGAGCTGTTTAACTCAATACAAACAGTAATTAAATATAACTCTACTCTACTCTAACTCATACTATATACTCTTGTATGAGTAAAGCTAAGCCCTGTGATAGTCTGGCGACCTGTCCAGGGTGTATACCGCCTTCGCCCAATGTCAGTTGGGATCGGCTCCAGCCCCCCCGCGACCCTGAATAGGATAATCGGTAACAGATAATGGATAATGGATGGATAAATAAAGCTAGGTTGTATGTTTCACACATAGACTGTATGGTTTCACAGTTGTACTGTTTACAGCCTGCTGCTGCAATTACATATACATTCCAGAAGGTGGTGCTACATGTCTCGACTACATAGTCGAGGAGCAACACAGAGCAGACTTTAGAAATCAGATATCTCTTGACAATTTATGTTCAAATACATTTTGTGAGGATATTATCTTGCTTCTTTTTCTACTTTTGAAAAGATCAATATAAAAAACTTAAAGTGGTGAATTCAGTACTGTAAATATTGCTCTAAAAGCACTTAATTTCATATCTCTTACTCCTTATTAAATCCAAATATTTTGCTTTAATTATTTATGTGTACAGCACATTCGTTTATGATTTCTCAACTCTCAGCACATAAAAGCTTAATGTGGAGAAAAGCAAAATAAAGCAAAGATGCAGTTATCTCATTAATACTTAACATACATTTCTGTAACATGGTCATCATGTCCCTTTGTGTAACCCCTATATCAGACAGGGCAGATGTTATCTTCAGTAGCTTCTTTTCTGTCAATAAAGTTTCACTAGACGGTCAAGGTCAGGTTTTATCAGGTAAGTCTTGTACGCTGTAATCATAAATAAACATTCACATACATAAATATTTTGACCAAATAATCATATTTTATGAAGCCAGGGTTTAAGGATTTCATGAGACAAAAGCAAGCATATTGTCCTTGACCAAATAAACATAACGCCTTGAACCCTCCCATATAAGGTTTATCCAGCAGCTATAATAGATAAGCAATTGCCACATTTAATCAACACAGTGAACTGTTGTCAGGATCAGGGCTATACTCCCAATCAGTTGGGTGTTGTGTGATCCATTTGATATCACAAAATCCAGATATATGTTAGAGAAATTCAGCTCTATATTTTTACCTGAAATATGGTTGTATAACTTTCTATGACAGGGACATTGTTTTACTTCTCAGAAAGTTTCACATGATGTTGACCTGTAGGCACAAATTCCATTCCAACATCTTTACCTTTCTTTTTGTGTCAACAACGTCTGCTACAAATAAGGTAAAAGAACTTGTATTATAATGTTGCCTGTTTGTGGGCATTTTTGTGAAATACCTATAATTGAATCATTCAGAAAACCATGTGTTTAGTCAGTTGACGCACAGCAAAAGTGTTGCTTCATGTTTCTTCTTTCCTGTTGTTGTGGAAAAGTATTTAGTAGGCAGTTCCTAGGATGCTGAAACCAATCCAACAAGCAAAGGGAGGAGCAAAAGTCTGTATATCATGCAGGATTTGGACCTTAACTCCAAATCTCTGTGTGGCTGTTAGAGGAATCAGTCATGGGAATGCTGCTGCCGATCCTTCTTGGCTTTCTTGCCGCTCTGATTGGAGGGCTGTACCTCCTCGGGGTGTTTAGACAGCGGCGACCAGGAGAACCCCCTCTGGATAAGGGGTCCATCCCTTGGCTTGGTCATGTTTTAGAGTTTCGCAGAAACACCAGTAAGTTCCTAGAGAGGATGAAGCAAAAGCATGGCGATGTGTTCACAATACAGCTGGGAGGATTTTACATCACCTTTATTCAGGACCCTCTGTCGTTTGGGTCACTTGTTAAGGAGAGCCGAGAAAAACTGGACTTCCGCAAGTTTATTGACCATTTGGTGCGCAGGGTGTTTGGTTACACAGCCATAGAGGGGGATCACGACATTCTCCAGATGTCCAACAACAAGAACCTCAAGGGGGACGGCCTAGAGGTAATGACACAAGCCATTACGAGTAATTTGCAGAACCTCATGCTGCACAACAACGACTCGGCTGAAGACCGAAGAACTTGGATGGAGGACGGACTGTTTATGTACAGCTACAATATTGTTTTCAGGGCTGGCTACTTGTCTCTGTTTGGCAATGAGCCACATGAGTCAGAAGGAAGTGAGGAAAAAGCCAAAGAGAAAGACAGAGCTGAATCAGAAGCCTTATTTCACGAGTTTCGTAAATATGACCAACTCTTTCCCAAACTGGCTTATGGGGTCCTGCCACCAAGGGAGAGGCTGGAAGCAGGCAGGCTATTGAGGTACTTCTGGAACACTCTTTCAGTGCAGAAGATGAAGGTCAAGGATAACATCAGCCGATGGGTGTGGGACCTCCAGCGGGCCAAAGAGGAGATGGGTATGAAGGAGTCAATGATAGACAGGTACACGTTTGCGCTTCTTTGGGCCTCTCAGGGCAACACAGGACCTTCTGCATTCTGGCTGCTCCTCTTCCTCATAAAACACCCAGAAGCCATGACAGCAGTGAAGTCAGAGGTCGATAAAGTTCTGAAGGAATTTAAGCAAGAAGTCAAACATGGTGGCCCTTTAATCAACCTGACCCGTGAAATACTGATGAAAACACCGATCCTGGACAGCGCTGTAGAAGAGACCCTCCGACTCACCACTGCACCTCTCCTCACAAGAGCAGTGCTTCAGGATATGACCCTGAAGATGGCTGATGGTCGTGAATACTTCATTCGCGAGGGTGACAGAATGGCATTGTTTCCTTACCTGGCTGTTCAAGTCGACCCAGAGATCCACCCCGACCCACAGTCATTCAAATATGACCGCTTTCTCAATCCAGACGGGAGCAAGAAAACTGATTTTTACAAGGCAGGGAAGAAGGTGAAATATTACAACATGCCCTGGGGTGCTGGAGTCTCCATGTGTCCTGGGCGTTTTGTGGTATATTTTCAGGTCTTATACAAGACAGCGGGGCCCCTCTTATGCAAACATGGGTAAATAGCATACGTGGACATAGGGTCCAAAGTCCAGGGGTTGAAAGATAAACATGTAGGACACACATGGACTTATGCTCAGCTCGCATGTTACATGACAGATGTTGCATAACAGCTGTGCCCGATATAAGGAGGCGCGAGAGCCCCAAAGGCAGGACTCTCAGATTTGAGTTGAGACCTCCGGACGTTCTAGACGTTCGTTATGACATTTGTTGCTTGTTTGTAATAAACTCTATTATACCAAAAAGAACAGTGTCCGCGGAGCATCCTTCCTCATCACTTCAACAGCACTGTCGCAGGAGAGATACGACATAATTTGGCGTCACGAATACAGGATCGGAAGTGGCCTCAGCGACAACTTCACAAAACGGTAATGCTGGTCATAAATTGGGGCTGTTATGTGGAGTTGTTTGGACACACCGTAAATTAAGAACCTTCTTGTTATAGACATGTACTGTTGATTTGATGTTTAAAGTGAGGCTCCATGCTAAATTTAATGAAAAAAAAGGGGGAATGAATAGAGAAAAGAAAAAAGTAAAGAAAAGAAGTATGAGAAATACAAGGAATAGTTTAGAATAGTCATGGTAACTATAAGGTGTACTAAAGAGTATTGTGCAAGATTAACGCTAAGACACATGCATAAAAAATGCATATTAGACACTGAGTAACGATGGCTCTGACATAGTCCGGAATTAACTTAGAAAGACAAGATTGGGAAACCTGGATCCAGGTAATTTGAATAAATAAATGAAAAGAGTGTTAAGAGAGATAAGGAAATAAAGGAAATGAAGGAAATAAAGGAAATGATCATATGACAAGCCGCAAATCGGATAGAATAGAAAGCCCTCAAGTGGAGGAGCATGTAGTATGGGCCGCAATTAAAACCTGAAAACGACATCTTATGGTCAGTTTAATAACTGGAGAGTGTAGAATCACAATTCGAATGACCGTTACCACTCTGACGCTTGTTGACGAACGGTGTTCAAGAAGTAGCCTCTCTTCGGAGATTTTTACACCTCAACGGCAGCACAAATTTTATGAGAAAAAGTAAGGAAAATAGCGGCAGAAAGCATGCTGTATGAATGAAGATATCTAAAGTTGGAGTGAAGAGAATGTGTGTGTATGGACTTTGGGAGGAGATGCAGCTGGGAAAAATGTGGGTGTGTGACACTTGGCGCCATATGTGTGCCATAAAATGCATGGGAAGAGAATATATGTGTCAAAGTTAATAATTTGTAAGAATAGATACGTGGCCCGATGTATTGTATAAAACCATGAGCTTCTGTTTCCAGAAGACTAAATTAATTAAATAATGTAAAACATAAGCTGTTGATTGTGGGAATTGCTCTGGATCAGAGATCGAAGCGCACCCTCTCTGGATCTCTGCTGTCACTCACGCCGTTGGGCGTGATGACACGGCCGGTAGGAGTGGACGCTTGTTTTCTCTGCAAAAGAGGGACTTCCGGGAGATACAGTAAAAGAATAAAACGATGAGCCACTGAAATGAGCCTGGTTACGATAAACGCATACACATAAGATAAATAACTATAAACCAGGACGAATAAAGTGGAGTTGTGTAACTGCAGTACCCGTATAACCCTTGGAAAAGAATAGAAATATATAATAATAAGAATAAAGAATGTATAAAACCATGAACTTCGTTTAAGAAGGGTAGCGTTTGAAACCCCCCCCTATCTCTCACTCGTCTCAGAATTCCCTAGAGGAGGTTGGAATGTGGGAGTATCCTTGGCCGTTTGAACTGTTTGGATCAGTGGGGTTTACTAAGTGCTTTAATGTTTAGGTAGGGGTTTAAGTTAGGAATAAAATTGATGATGCTGTTAAAGGGACCTAATGGGTTCACAAGAGACTAAATCATTACATGTTTTTTGTCTGTTATGTCATTTATGGTGAATGAGAATTGAGACGGGAGGCACGGCAGCGGGCCGGCACATCACGGAGGGTGGATTACTGACGTCAACTTGGAGGCTCTCCAGGTCAATCTACTAAAAAGGCCGGTACAATTTATTCACAAACTCTTTAACAAAAACAAAACCTGCATTCCCATATTTGTATGTGTTCTCAGTCATAAGCAATATTGATGGTACACATATAGACCTACTTTCATTTATTAAGCCTAAGAGGAAACTGACCTGCTCATTCAGAAGAAATAAATAAATGAATTAATAGAGAACTTGGCAACGGATTGATCAGTTAATGCATTTGATTAATTAATGGCATATGATTGTTTAGTCTAAACTCTGCTGACAATTACAGATGTTCAGTTATGTTATGGTGCGTAGTTTGTCTGATCTGTGATGTGGTGGACATTCAAGGTGGTGACTGTTTGACGATTTGAGCTGAATATTGATTAATTGGATAATTGGTTGATTGGTTGGATTGGCTAAATTGGTTAATTGATTAATTGGGTAATTGGATTTAAAAAAAAAAAAAAAAAAAAAGGGGGAAAGTAATCTTCTAAATAGCCTTGAGGAGTTTTAATTTTAACAATTACTTCTTAAAAGTACAATAACGGAACATAAGGAAGCCGTTATAATGAGGAAAAAGAACACTAAAAATCCAAAAATAATCACTCCTGTTGAGATAGTACAGAAGAATAATCCTTTAATTAGGGGCATCGCAAACATTGCAAAAATATCGGAAAAATGGCACAAACGCTGGCCTGAAATTGACCAACCATGGCCAATGGAGGGGACTCTTAACCCAGATGTAATTAAAATAATGCTGGTACTTGTATCCACATACAAAGCTGAGCAAAAGAAGGGAAAAAAGGGGATAAAACGCAAAGAGAAGAGGCAAGTGGAGCTTGGCATTCTCCAGTTATTTGAAGATGAGGGACAGAAACTGATCAAAGCTGCAAACGATAAGAGGGATAAAGTTGCAGAAGAAATAAAACAAAACACAGAACAAACAGAAAAACTAAGGAAAGACACCAATTCATCGTTCTCACACATGAACCCAGTGAAGGGACCACCACCGTATGAGGCAAAGAAGAAGGCTAAGAAAATCTATCCTCAGATCCCGGTGATCAGTCAGGAGGGTGACTACCGTATCAGAAACGAGGAGGACAGAACAATAGAAACAGGACGAGCGGAGACAACTATAACGATGTATCCAAGATCCAAGAAGAAATCAAGGTTAGGGTCTGGGACGCAAAAGCAGGACCATGGAAACGAGAGTGACCAAAGCGATCAGGAAGGGAGCAGGGGAGGATATGACCCTGCAGTCAGACGGATGTTGGCAAGAGCGGAAATAAGAGGAAATGCTATCTCTGATGACAGTGAGGATGAAGAGGGCCAGGAAGAGGAAGCCCGGAAGGCCTTAAGAAAGATCAAAATAAGCATAGACCGATGTCACCGCGAACGACTAAGAACTGATAATCCAGAAGACCTAATAGATCTAGAGTACCAGCTAGAGGAACTGTGGTCTCGGAAGGACCAGTTAGAGAATGAAAACTCCGAACGATCTGCCACAACAACTGGAGGGCGCTCTAGAAAACAGCTAAATCTCAACAAAATATGTCCAGTGGTCATCCGAGGACAGAATTTGGAGTATAAGCCTTGGCAGAGTACAGATATGTCAAACATACTTGAAAAGTTACCTACTCTTCAAGATGGAGCACATCCTTGGATTTCGAAGTTGGAAGAGATCATAGTGGGAGAGCAACTGGCCATGGGAGATATCAAGAGACTCTTGGCCAACCTCATTGGAGTTCACGGTATGGGAGAGATTCTACAGAAAGCTGGACTTAATCGATATGTGGGAACTGCTGTGAATGATTCAGAGCTGTTTTCTGCAAGTAGAGGTCAAGTGTGCAGGGCGCTGAAAGAAACATTTCCGACAAATGTACATCCGGACAATATTTTTATTGATCCACTGGGACAAGAGGAAAACCCGAGGGCCTATGTGTCGAGAGTTCATCAAGTGTGGAGAAATGTCACAGGAAATGACCCGGATTTGAATCAAATGGAGCAGTCGATTTTGCGAACCAGAATACAGAAGGGGCTGCCCCTGCCAGTGAGAAGCAAATTGGCAGAGGTGGTTGGGCTTGGAAGCATGGCAAAGAGTGGTTACACGGATCATATAGCCCACCAAGTGGAGCTGTATAGGAAAAAGGAAAATGATCAAAAAGACCAGGACCACGAGACCCTCAGGAAACTTAATCACATGCAACTGATGGATAATAAGAGGATGGAGAAGAAGCAGGCTCTGATTATGCAGAATCAGGCTCCACTAAATCAAATGGTACCACTACCACAGCCGAACCAGGTTCAGCTCCAATCGTTCCAGACACCGCCGGTGGTTCCAGTTGTCGCCTACCTACAGCCAGCTTTTGATCAAGCGCAGCCCTGGAGAGGAAGAGATCAAAGAAATTAACAGTTGTGGCTAGACCGAGGTGCCACCCGAGATGCTACTGGACTTTGGAGAAATCATGAGGGGCTGATACTATCACCTCCAGACCTGTTGGGTCTGATGATTCAGGAGGCGCATGGCTTAGCTCACGCTGCAAGGGGGGAAGTTAAGAGAAAGATTACAAAAGAGTGTGATTTTTGGGCACCATGTTTGCTTGAACAGATTGATTATGTCATAGGCAGGTGTAACTAGTTGTGGACTATGTTGACATGATAAAACCGATTGAAGGGAATGCTCAATCGGTTGCCAAGTTCTTATGTAGAGAGGTCATAAGCAGGTGGGGACTTCCAGATCGAATATCCTCAGACAATGGGAAAGAGTTTGTGGATAAGACGGTGAAATTGATTTTGCAAAAACTAGGAATTAAACAACGTCTTGGGGCAATTTACCACCCACAAAGTCAAGGAATTTGCGAGAGAATGAACGGTGTTCTGAAAAATCGTATTGTCAAAATATGCCAACACACGGGGTTAAACTGGATAGCAGCACTTCCATTGGCGTTAATGGTATGTCGCTCTAGTGAGCTCCGCGATTTACATATGACACCTCATGAGTTGGTTACAGGAAGACTGATGCCAACACCTTGTCTGCGGACAAGTGGGAAAGGTCCAAGTTTGGCCCTTTTAGAAGATGAAATGCAAACGTATGTCACATACATGGTTAATCTACATAAAAGAATATTCACATATGTGTCTGACAGGCAAGCTAAGGAGGAGGTGCAGGAGGAGCTCGATGAGCAAAAAAGGATCACAGTGCTACCTGGAGACAAGGTGTTCGTGAAGGTGTTTAGACGGAAGTGGTATAACGAACGCCGTGAGGGACCATTTGAAGTGGTTCGCAGTACAGGAACCGCGGTCCAGGTTAAGGGGTCTCCTACATGGTATCATTTATCACATTGTGTCAAAGCACCAAGTGAAGGGGCGCCACAGTCACTGATCCAAGATGTTGAAGGCTCAAGAGAGCCCGAAGACAATGTGGGAGAACACACTCCAGAGAGGGAGATGCATGAAAATCCCCAGAGTCAGAATTCAGAAGGAGAGATCACCCAGGTTGTGGACAATGTTGATGTGTCTGTACACATTCCTGATGATGCCAGAGATGACTCGGCAGTTGATGGACAGGACAGAAGATATAGAGACATTGTCTTTCAACATGTCCCAGACCCAGCAGGGCCTATTTCAGTTGCCTGCAAAGCGCCAGAGATATCAAAGGGCGGTGACTCCGCTGCAGGACAACCCAGGGATCCAGTTAGACCAAGGAGCCCGAGACCAGTTAGGAGAAGAGTCAAACCAGACCGTTATTAGAACCAGGGTTGAAGTAACCTTGGGACAGTCAGTTAGGCTTCCATGTCAGTGTACAGAAGAAAATAGTGGTAAAGGGAAACTCAGAGTTCAGTGGGAAGATAACCATGGTAAGATCCTAGATCTGTCAGAGACAGTACCATTAGGGAAATATACATTAGTTAATGACAAAAGGAGAGTGAAGGTTGAGGGAGACTGTAGTCTCTATGTATATAAGCCTCAACAGGAAGATCAAGGTGATTACAGGTGTTCTTTTTACGATCGACATATTGGAAGTGAGCGGTCCGAGCTAGGATTTGGAGTTCGCGTGGTGTCTCTAGTAATACTAGGGGGGAATAAGAGTATAGATTCACAAGAGGTTGGGGAAACAAGAGAATTGACAACGATGACATCAACTCTCCAGACGAAAGCTGGACAGATGGAAGGGAAATCTACTCCTTCAATGGCAAAAGCTATTGAAAGTATAAAGGCATCACATGTAACTACAAAGGCGCCTCAGGTGATATCTATAACGTCACCTCCTTTGAGTACTGTGATCAGAGCTAAGTTAGGAGGAACAGCTTACCTTCCTTGTCAGTGTGGGAGATGGAATAATGGAGGGAACTTGTTTCCCAAATGGGAAAATAGTCGTGGTGAAGATTTGCTGTTGACAAGACCTGACGATGACGTTGTGCCTCGTGATCAGAGGAAGTATATTTTGTATAATGAGGTTAGGTGGACGAAAATTAAAGATGATTGTTCCCTTGTCCTGCGTAACGTTACCCGGGAAGACGAAGGAAAATACATGTGTTCTTATGAAGAACCGGAGTTTAAATTTGTTCCATATCAAAATTATTGGATCACAGGTCGTGTGACTCGTAGAGTGTCACTCCTGATAAAAGATTTGGGGCCTATTGGAGTTTCTAGGGGTACTAAAGAAGTTCAGAGACAATTTACTACAGTAACCACTCCAAAGGTGATTAGTACACAGATAAAGCTTGTTACATTAGTTCCAAAAACAACTAAGAATGTTCATACACCGACTCTGGCTACTACTCTAGTTATGACTTCAAAGGGGATGAATGCTCAAAAATAGAGCCTAGCGTGAACAGAAATAATGACATTGTTGAAGTTAGAGAACAGAGGATAGAAGAAAAGTATGTAGAGTCATCTACGACAGCTCAGAGGACTATTTTAAACATAGATAATAACTTTGCTGACTCTGATCAGACACCAGGGTACATGATGGATCAATACCATACAATACAAAAGAGAGACACTAAATGGAAGGCGTTTGGGTTTGATTCTTCAGTGTTACAAATCGTAGACCCTTGGGCAGGTAGGAACTTATGGTTTCAGCAAGTAACCCACTCCGTAAGATCGGTTGTGAAAACGGATGGTCCGTGTCTGGTGAAAATCCGATCGCCAAGCTCATGGCCTTCGATTTTAGAGACTATACCAGAACCACTAACCACTATGTGTCAAAGTTATGCATTATCATGGCTCTTGTATCAACAGCAATCATCAGTGGATAAAGTGATGGCTTTAGCAATGAACCTTTTTAAGCCTAGATTGACTTGTTCTTGGTTGGCAGGTTTACCATATGTAAATGTACTTGATCAGCATGAAGATATCAGAACAGCGGTCCCTGATATAATGGAGGTGACAGCAGTGGGAGCTAACAGCTGTTTTTGTTCAAATACAACTCATGAAGGACCGGGAACGTTTATGGGGTTATCAAAGTGTGATAAATATATGATGGACTTGGGTAAAATGGAACGTGGGAATAGTGATGATTCGTATGAAGCGTCTTTTCAGGTACCACAACACAAAAAGAAGACAATTGTAAGGGTACATAATCAGATATTGCCAGGGAATGTGACTATCGGGAATTTCAAGGATATTTGGTGGGTCTGTGGGAATAAGGCATACATATTTCTACCATATGGGTGGACAGGATGCTGTTATATGGCACTGTTGAAACTTCCATATGAGGTTCTTACTAGCCAGAAGGGAGAAGGGCCAAAGGGGGTCCAATCTGATGTTGCTTCAAGTAGTAGGAGAAAACGTGAGTTGGCACAGTTTCACAAGTTGGAATCCTACCATTGGAGAATAAGTTTAGGAGAGAAGTGGGGTATAGGATTATTTCCATGGTATGGGGTGGCATTCTTGGCAGATCACATCGACAACATTACCTACACCTTGCAAGGCTTTGCGAACGAAACCATAAGAGGTTTCGAATTGTTGTCAAACACCCAGAGAAGTCACAGAATGACGTTGCTGAAACATGACATGGCTCTTGATTATATTTTGGCCAAACAAGGGGGCTTATGTGTTGCTTTAAATTTAACAGGGGATGCTTGCTACACTTTGATTCCCGATAGCTCTGATAATATGACTAGTGTCATAGGGGCATTGAAGCTCATAAGAGATGCGTTTGGCCCATCAGAAGACGCGGGATGGTCTGCAAATGCTTGGTTGCAGGATAAATTGGGGCCATTAGGAGCAGTGTTAGTTCAGGTTTTGGTAGCGCTCGTCATGTCGTTGTGCGTGATGTTTTGTTTTTGCACGATGTTGTTGACCTTTGCAAAGGCCATGATAATTAAATGGGTTGGAGTTGTGCTGCCCGGCGATCAAACGCTGATGCCATTATTACACGAAGCTGACACGGACGTGGAAGAGGATGACGCAATAAAGATCGAATTGGTGGAGGAATATCCATTTTAAATATCTCAGAGGATTATAATCCTGTTCTTTACCTCTGTTTTTGCTTGCGTAGTTTGTAGTGTTGATTTGGGTTTGCTCTTTCAAGACTTTGTGTAGTCTCGAAGGGGGGGTATGGCAACAAATGAACAATATGATTAATGGATAATATGATTTCTAATTTCACATTTTTACTTATAGAAGTGTTCTTATTCTGTGTTTGATGTTTTAATTTGTATCTGTTATGTATGCAAAAGATACTGGTTTTCTTTTCTTTCATTCTAGAACATATTGGGGGAAGAACACTGTGAGGGTGGTGGATTGTCAGGGACTCCGATGGGCTGAATGGATTCAGACACTTCAAACATGAAAATACGAATGGCCTGAAGAACTCTGAACGTGGACTGGCGATACAACATCCAGAGTCAAGACGTCATCGATACTACACCTGAATCAAGGCTGCTGAGAAACTGCAGCGTTATACAGTCTTATGTCTTCTCTTAGATGTTACCTTAGTATTATTGAAAATGAATTTTCTTTTTTGTGTATTACATGCTTGGGAAATGATGGTTTCTAAATATAATGGGACCTCAGATGTTTTCTTTTTCTTTTTCTCGATGTTTAGGGACAGTGGGGTAGGCAGGAAAAGGTCCATAGAAAGGTGCGATGGGTCGACCAGCCTGACTTTGGACATTATCTTGTTTTGATTTGCTGAGAGTTCCATATGCATTTGCTTAAATCATTTCCATACACAAATTGCTAAAATTCCTCATTTCAGTGTTATGGAGTACTACTTATGGTCGCCTTGGCAGAGGGACCGTGAGAGAATTTTCCTGTCTACATTGTTTAATGGATATTTCAAGAAAGATTAGCTGCCGGACAGGTTTTTCACTCTCACTTTTATACTCCATGTAGTTGTTTCAATGGTAAAAAGGAAGGGTTGTTAAATTTGTCATGTTTATACACCTGTATGTCTTTTATTTTATTTTTTCGAGACTTTGTGTAAGTCTCGAAGGGGGGAATATGTGGTATATTTTCAGGTCTTATACAAGACAGCGGGGCCCCTCTTATGCAAACATGGGTAAATAGCATACGTGGACATAGGGTCCAAAGTCCAGGGGTTGAAAGATAAACATGTAGGACACACATGGACTTATGCTCAGCTCGCATGTTACATGACAGATGTTGCATAACAGCTGTGCCCGATATAAGGAGGCGCGAGAGCCCCAAAGGCAGGACTCTCAGATTTGAGTTGAGACCTCCGGACGTTCTAGACGTTCGTTATGACATTTGTTGCTTGTTTGTAATAAACTCTATTATACCAAAAAGAACAGTGTCCGCGGAGCATCCTTCCTCATCACTTCAACAGCACTGTCGCAGGAGAGATACGACAGTTTCTTTGCCACCAACGAGCTCAAGCAGTTTGTTTTCCTCATGTTGGTTTATTTTGAGTTTGAGCTGAAGAATCCCGATGAGAAAATACCTGAAATTGACCTCAGGCGATGGGGCTTTGGATCCATGCAACCTGACAGAGATGTTCAGTTTCGATACAGACTCAGATATTAAATCATTTTAATTTTTCTGATAAAATGATTTGTGATTTTCTCTCTAAGCTTTGATTTGACAATTATGTAGGAAACAGATTACACAATGAAGTGTTTTGTGTTTTTACACCAATGATGTGATAATCACCTTTCATGTTTTAATATTGTTGGATACAGTATAACTACATTGTAAACCATTTTCTAAATAAGAACTATGATTGATTCCCTCCAGGTGTACTATACACAAATGCACTACTATTTTCTATGTTTTGAACAGTTTATTATGAATATAACTCCTCTCTCTTCTGTTTGCTAATGAGAGAGCAGTTCAATCCAGTCAACAATAATTCAGTAATCTTTGAATAAACAAATACTGTTGGTTTAACAAAATATTGTAAATATGACTGCTTTTTTGCACAGCTGTTTTCCAGCATGATATCCTTTCCAGTGAAGCTACATGACTCACTGTGAATTGTCAATGTCTAATAATTTATCAAGCAAGACCAAAAGTCTACATAACTAGTTACATCTCATGTCTATGGAGGGGCGAGAACAAAAAAAAGTTGAAAAACCAGAGATGCCTTGCTTTGTTAATATTTTAAATTCATTTGTTAGATGGTTGTATCCTTAGTTAACCTTTGTTGAACAAAAGCACCTCTCTGTTTGTGTAACCTTAATATCAGAGATGGCGGGTGTTATCTAGCTTCTGTCTTTTTTTTTTTTTTTTTTTTTTTCACAATATTTTTATTATGCTTTTAAACACAAACACATACAAAACCAACAATAAATCAGCACACATTGGTCACAAAAACTAAGCACCAGATTTAGAACCCTAACACACAGTATACATAGCACCTAATATACTCAAAGAGATGATTGTACACAATCACATATGTATTTTAAAAATCAAAGCATCTATGTATGTATATAAATAAGGATAAGGAGGCGCTCAGTCCGTTACAATTTATCGCAGTCGACACTGATGCAACAAAACATTTTAAGAAAAATAAGAAAACAAAACAAAATAAATAAGTCAACAAATAAATATCTCGCCCTACGGCCCAAAAATGGCCCTTTGGCGAATTTTCAATATTGCAATCTATAAGACCCTTTAGTTCAAGTTTTTTTCCCCAACATATTTAAAAAAGGATGTCCAAGTCTTAAAGAAATCACCCATTTTACATTTAAATCTGTATGTTAGATATTCCATTGATATTAGCTCGAATATCAGTTTATACCACTCCACAACTGTTTTTTTTTTGTTTTTTTCCTTGTTCCCTTCCACCAATATGTTCATTGGGTTTTCTTATTTTCACAACCACAATAAGGATAAAGGAAAAAGAGAAAAAAAAAAAAAAAAAAACACTGGTACAGCTCAGGTAGAAAAAAAAAAAAAAAAAAATGTATATAGGAGGTCGTAGGAAATAGTCCATAGTGCAGGGAAGTCACAGGATATATGAGTTAATGTTCAAGAGACTCCTTGTAAGATAATGGAAGAGAGTTCGGGTCCAATATAATTCAGATAGGGTTGCCAGATATTATGGAACTGATCTACTTTGGTATACTTTACTTTATACTTTTACTTTATACTTTATTGTCAGACAGGTCTGAAATTTGTTTTGCATAACAGCAGCTCCGTTTGCAACATCACAGAAAGGACAAAGACAATAAACAACTATACAAACATTTAAACATTACAATCACAGAAGACAATATTCAGGGCCCTTTAACGCACATTTGATCTGGGATTAGGCTCCATATTTAGTTTAAGGATTGACTGATGCAAAAAAGAGTGCTTCAGTCTAACCTTATTAAATCGTGGAACCCTGTATCTCCGATTCGATGGTAACAGTTGATATTCACTGTTCAAAACATGATTGGGGTTAGAGACGATGTTGTTAGCCAGCCTTAAGATGTTATTATGATAGGCTGATTCATAGAGTTTCTCAAGGGGTTGACCTACTATCTTTGAGCAGATTTTCATTTGTTGGAGCAGTTTTGACTTTAAAGTAGTTGACAAATTCTTGTACCATGTAGTATAACAATACTGCAGGACACTCATAATCACAGAAGTAAAAAACAATAGAAGAATTTGTTTACTCTATGTATGTATAATATTTGTCAGATATTCCAAAGGGACCATCTCAAATATCACTTTTCGCCAGCCTTGTACAGAGGGTTTCTTATCACTGATCCACTGTAGTAGTATATTTTTTCTAGCAGCAAATGTAAGAATGTTATATAACCTTTTGTTGGCTGCAGTAATTATATTTGTACTTGGGATTCCTAAAATCAAAGACATTGGATTCATTTCTAAATCCTTATCAAATATCTTTTCCATTTGACATAATATTTCAGACCAGTACTTCTGTAATTTATGACACGACCAAAGGCAATGAGTTAAGGTACCTATTTCTGTTTTACATTCGAGACACAGAGGAGAAAGTGAGGGGTCGAAGAAATGCCTGCGATTAGGGGATATATGTATTCTATGTATAATTTTAAATTGGATTGCTTTCATCCGGGTACAGATAGATATCTTTTTGGCATGACTCCAAATATCGTCCCATGTCTCATCATTAATAGTTACTGACAGTTCCTTCTCCCATACACTCCTAATCCTCTGTGTATTTGTAGTATACTTGCCATTCATTACATTATATAGCAAACTCAGAGACACCTTCGTTGGTCGTTGAAACAGCATTTTCTCAACAGCAGACACCTCAGGATGATCTATAATGGTTGTACTCTTAGTGATATAATGCCTTATTTGTAAAAACCGAAAGAAATCTTGTTTTGGGAGTTGGTATTCCTTTATCAATTGTTCAAATGACATGAGACTATTATCTGAAAGTAAGTCTCCCAATTTTGTAATATTTTTATTGTTCCATTGTCGGAAACCAGAATCCAATATCCCTGGCAAAAATTCAGGGTTGTTTATTATTGGGGTAAATGTGGAAGTTAATTTGGACCTCCCCTCCAGACGACGGACTGATCGCCATGCCTTTAAAGCATTGATTGTTATTGGATTTATACAATTATTTCTTATGTCCTTAAAATTCTTAAAAAATAATAAATCCTGTAGTCTACGCTGGGACAATGATGCTTCAATGTTCAGCCAAGCAGAAGATGCCTCATCTTTCACCCATTCAGATATAAATCTCAAGTGAGCACACAGCTGGTATACTTTGATATTTGGCAGGTCTAAACCACCCATTGAACCTGGCAATTGTAGAACTGACATTTTGAGTCTAGGTCTACGTTTGCTCCATATGAAAGAGCTGAGCCAGCTATTCAAATCTTTAAGAACCCTATTTGAAAACAATATGGGAATCATTTGAATGGGATAAAGTAGCCTAGGTAACACATTCATCTTTATCAGGGCTATACGTCCTAACCAAGAAACAGGAAGTGAGTTCCAGCGCTCTAAATCTTGCCTTATTTTACCAAATAAAGGGATAAAGTTGGCTTTATACAACTGATTAAATGATGGGGTAATAAAAATACCTAAATAGACTAAACCTACAGGGGACCATTTGAAAGGGAAGGATGGGACCGTATTAGGTATAGTAGTTAGAGTACCCAGGGGCATAGCTTCTGATTTGTTTAAATTAATCTTATACCCAGAGAATTTGCTAAACATGTTAATCACCTTAATGAGGGCTGAAACAGATGTCTCTGGGTCAGTTAGAAAAACTAGGACGTCGTCAGCATACAATGTTATCTTATGGCATATCTCTCCGACCTGCAGACCACATATAGAGGGCTCTCTTCTAATGGCCTCAGCCAGTGGCTCAATGGCCAATGCAAACAGGAGAGGCGATAGAGGGCAGCCCTGTCTAGTTCCTCTATGTGTATTAAAATACTCTGATCTAAGTCCGTTAGTCATAACCGCAGCTTGAGGATAGTTATAAATGATTTCAACCCATTTCACAAAATTACTACCAAGACCAAATTTTTCTAATGTGCAAATTAAAAAAGGCCACTCAATTCGGTCAAATGCCTTCTCTGCATCCAGCGAAAGCACCAGACCATCTATAGATTTTTGTTTAAAGGCCTGAATAGCATTAATGAGACGTCTGACATTGTTAGTTGAGTTTCTGCCTTTTATAAAGCCAGTTTGATCCTCTTTAATTAATATGGGCAGAAGGTCCTCCAAACGAGTAGCTAAAATTTTAGAAAGCAATTTTCTGTCCACATTTAAAAGAGCTATCGGCCTATAGGATGAGCAGGATTCAGGACATTTCCCTTTCTTTAAGATAAGTGATATGTTAGCCTCTTTAAGGGTCTGTGGCAAATCTGCAATAGAAAATGAATGATTGAACATTTCAAGTAACGGTTCCAAAAGTAAGTCTTGGAACTCCTTATAAAATTCAGAACAGAACCCATCAGGCCCTGGCGACTTCCCACTCTGAAGCTTTTTGATGGCATTAGCTACTTCATTTCTTGTAATGGGGCTGTTAAAGTGGCAGTAGGCAACAATATTTTGGCATAATTTGGCAAAAATTCCATAATAACCTTTCAGCATATTGTAATTCAAGTGATCTGAGAGAAGACTACACCTCTGCACCTCCTCATGGCTCTGTTTACAGGCTTTAGAAAATCTTGCCCGTGACGGCAGACTTTGACCAATCACAGGGCATTTCAGAGAGAGCGTTCCTATTGGCTGTTCCACAAAAGGAGATGCGCGTTCACGTCTGGTCTCTGCAGATAGTGAAAGCCTCGGTCAATGGCGGAACAACCTACTGAAAAGCTTGCTATTCCAGCATTGGCAGCATTGTATGAGTAGCGTTACTCATACAGTAGTGTTACTCATACAATAACCTGTATGAGTAGCGTTACTCATACAGGTTACTAATTATGGTAGCATATGAGTTATATCCTGCATTCTTGGTGGTTATATTCTGGTCTCAGAGTTTGTGATGAGCAGTAATGTGATCTTATTCTCTTATTATTTCATTGTGCTTAGTATGACATCACTTGATTTGAATGCTGACCGCATCAATGTAGAGGAGTTCAACGACATTCAGAATTCCATATAAGTTTATCTGTTTTTGAATTTCCTCTTTATATTTTGAGCATGTGCCCCTTTGTATATTGGTGCAAGATAATATTACTAAATAATTTGATCCTGTCTATAGCATTGACTGGGCAGATGACACCTTGTGCCACGCTGAAGAGACAGAGTCTGTCTCATCTTTGGAGGAGGAGGAGGAGACCAGGGAAGTCGACAGTGATGGAAGGACCCTGTTACCAATGCAGCGTGCCAGGCCCATGGACCCTTTCAGGTGACGGTCAAATCCAGGGCCACAGCTGCCATCATTGAGTGGGTGAGTATTTATTTTACAGTATTGATATTATGTTGTCTTTTAAAATGTTTTAACAATGTAAGCAGCAAATCGTAATTGCTGCATCACAAACTGTTACAAACTGCCTTGGTGGGAATTGGGCAAGGCTGTGAAGAATCTTGTACATTGAGCTGACACCAGCCAGGAACAGCCATTTTTGGAAAATATATGTACTTCATGACTTTGGAGTGTGTGGTACTTTTTGCCCAATTTATGTGTTGTATAGTGCAAAATATATGCAGCACCGCACTAAGCTTTGATATGCACAATAAAACCCATTTTGCTTTCTGTCACTCTTCTTTTTTTTCTAGACGTTTCCCTTTGGTCATATTGTGTGGCGTTGGAGTTCACAGTCCGCTCTCAAGTATGGGATGCTGATAGGGGACTTCATGTTGGCTGTCAATATCCTCCTCTCTGGAAACAACTATGCGAAAGTGGCATTACTGTTCAAATTTATGAACATGGGGATGGTGGGAAGGTCCACATTTTTCAAAATACAGGACACCTACTGTGTGGACACCATAAAACAGTTCTGGGAAGAAAAGCGAGGATTAGTTATTTCCCAGCTAAAGCCCAAAGCCAGTGTCGTGGCCCTGGGTAAGTTCTATTTTGACATAGATTTGTGGATATGATACTGACAAATACCGGTTGTTGTACAACCGGAAGTGGTCAGTATCATATCCACTAGAGTGAATCATAAAAAAAGTGTGTTCCAATTTCTGAAATTATTATTTATGTTTTGTTTTAAAAGGAGATGGTCGGATGGACAGCCCTGGATTCTGTGCACAGTACTGCACATATAGTGTGATGGAGAATGACTCTAAAGACATCATCTCCATGGTGACAGTGGACAAACGTGAAACGGCGCGGAACAGTGTCATCATGGAGAAGGAAGCCTTCATCCGGACTTTTGACACACTTCGTCAGTAAATAGGAAATTTGAGCGAAATATGTACTGATGCTCATAGCCAGATAGCTGCACTCTTTAGTACGTATATAGGTTTTTAGTTTGTTATTCATTTTTAATATGTGTGTTGACTTGTGCAGATGTCTGTACTTACAAATGTCTTTTGTTCACTGTTCATACAGCCAAGGGCATATATAAGTGGCACGGATCGAAAAACCTTGGAAAGAAGATCCACCAGGTAATATTATGGAATGTATTTCATTTGAACTCATTGTCACTTCGTCACAAAACTTGCTTACACCAATAATTTTCTTTGATTGTTTTTGCATTTCATTCTGTGGTCAGGCGAGCCAGCAGAAGGGGTGCTCCATTTTACTCATTTGGAGCAAGGATGTGTGCAACCACTTATGGTTTTGTGCCAAAATGTCGGCAACCTATGACGACTTCTTTGTAAGTACTATATGAACTGTTATTTATATTGCTACACTTGTGGAGCCAGAAATATTTCACAGCTGCAGACATCATTTCAGCGTAATGTGTCGGATCATTGCTGATGCGTTATTGTTCTCTTAGGACATGTGGGCTGGCCTACTCCATCACGTCACAGGAGAACACGAGTGGGCTCTTGGCGCCTGTCACCATGGACCCTTGTCGGACAACAGGGACAAGGAATGGATAGAGAAGGGATCTGTGGCACTCATTGAGATAGTGCTAAATGCACGCTGGCTGGGTGAAGTAGTGAAGTACCTGGGATTTAGGTATGTGGGCATGGGTTTTACATGTAATGTTTATGTTCACAAGTATTTAATTCAAACAAAGGAAGCTCCTGGCTTACTCCCTATAAACCCACATAGGGAAGAAAAAAGTGAGTAAATCTTGGGAAAGATCATGCAGAGAGTGGGTCCCTTTTTGAAAAATCTCTAAAATACAGATGATTGTAAATCATGCAGTGACTTGATCAAAGTCCTTTTTATTTTTTTACTGTCCACCACTGATTGTGACTATATGTATCAACTAATGACTAATGACAACATAAAAGATCTAACACTTGTTTTTTACTGTTTAGGTCTACAGCAGAACTTGAGTCCTTTCACAACCACATACTGATGTATGCCAGCAAGAGATTCAGTTTCACCCCGCCCGTCTATTCAGCTCGCACCCTACTTGCTGGTTTGGATTATAATCATCATGTCCACCGACCAGTGCAGAGAAAAGCTGATGGCTCCATTGAGTAAGTTCTTAAAATTGACAACAGTATACCCACTAAAACGGAAGTATATTAGTTTTATAATATAAGGTCAAATTTATACATGAATAATTATAATGAATGTTGCCCTTGCACAGGCAGCAGTTTTGCAAATTTATCACAAATTCATTTTTCAATAACCATCTTTTCCTGTTTCGGTCATATGCTAATTTCATTATGTCAGATACCGGAAGCTGTACAACAAGAAGTCGCGGAAGTGGAGCCTGTACACAATGAAGGTCGACAAGGACTATGGCTACATTCCTGACCTCTAGAGGGCCATCCTCCGTAGCCGCACCACAGCAGACAGAGGCATGCCGCGTGTGAGACGCCAGAGGCCTGATGACCCGCGGCAGTATGGTGTGCTATGTGGTATTCCACCTCCAACCACAGAGGAGCTACTGCACACACAAGTCAGTCGACGACAAGGTATAGAAGTTCTTTCAGTGGGCCTCATTCAACATCCCTTCTTCAGAAACCCAAATTGCATGTTTTCACACTAACCCTTGCAGCCTTCACAACATAGTTTCTCATTACACTGATTCTGATTTTAGTTGATAAAGGTTGCATATAGATTTTGTTAATTACATGCAGCTTTTTGACGACTACAGAGATGTTATATGAAAGGTATAATTTATGATAATGTAAAGACATCACGCATTGACACACAAAAAGAGACGCATTGACATATTGTCATTGAAATAATATGGTACTATAGCATGAGAGGCAGAGTAAGAAACTTCTCAACCAACAAAAGACCAGCATAGAGTTGCATGCTAAATAAGTTATTATATATGCATTACAGCAGCCTTTTAAAAAATATTATAGCCTATATATATGGCCTATATGTGTGACGTTATAGTCAAAACTAAACAACTGATTTCAAAATTCTAACATGCTATTCTTTGTTCATTCGCAGGGCCAAGGACTACCTAAGTGAGCAGCCGACCATAGGAGAAGACGTGACCCCTGCGACACCTCACCTGAGTCGATCCCACCTACACCCCTACTATGGCCACCACTCAAAAATACTGACCAGGGGTCAGACATGTTCTATAGGCCTAGCCCCACTGAAAGATGGTGTACTTATTTTTTAATTTACCTTTTTTTAAACTTTTTTTGTGGTGTGTTATGAATGTTTGGGATTGTCATCTATATTTTTGAATGTAATAAAAGTGTTACCCAAGTGAGCTGAATTTCTTTACTGCATGGTATTGACACTGGCAGTCGTGAACAAAAAAAGCAGGTGGTCATCCTTCAATGGATTTATTTTTACAAAAACAATGGCAAGAATAACAATAAGTAAAATGTAAATACTCTACAAAAATATCACATCACACAGGAGGGGTGGGGGCGGGGGGGTTGTTTCAGAGCCTGTGTGGGATAAAGCCCACATATTGGTGGTGGGGGTCAGGATATCTGTCCCTAATCCTCCACACACAACAGCTGGGAATTACAGTTCTGTTACCCCGCCCCAAGGCTCCATACTGCCACACAACAAACTGCCGGTAACTGTCGAGCTTGTAGTTGTTGTACTCTGCTGAAGTCATCTTCAGCCAGAGGGTCTTCAAGCTGACTCTGTCCTCTCCCCCGGCCAGACCCTCTGCCGCGTCCACGTCCACTAGCTCGCCCTCTTCCTCTTCCTCGTCCATTCGTAGCCGGCTGCTCCAGGACATAGTCAGGATCTGACTCGACGGTGCTCTGTTAGTAATAGATATGTAACAGATGTAAAATTACCATTTCCATTATGAATAACATGGTCATGGTTTTATTTATTTTCAGATGTGTAAAGTTATCTGTACAGACTAAAAAACACTAAAGTTAGAAAGATAGCATTACTGAAACTTGATGCAGGATTTTGCGTTTTCCGGATTTCTACGCACTGCAGCTTTAAGAAAACTTTCCTGTTCTTCTGATAGTGTTGGAAGATTAATCTGAGCAAAAAAGTCTTCCATTAATTGAGGTGCGTCAGTTGTCTGTTCAGAAGAGTACAAATTTATGTAAAAATCTTTGAAGCTGTCATTTATCAGTCTGTTTTCGTATACCCTATTGCCCTCAGCATCCGCAATCACTGCTATAGACTGGGACTCTGCTCGTTTTTTAGCCAGGTATGCAAGATATTTCCCTGGTTTATCTCCATATTCATAAAAGCTCTGTTTAATATACTTATTTTTTTTCTCTGCATCTTTAGTAAGAAGACAGTTTATAGCTGATCTAAGAGCAGAAATTTCTTGCCATAAATAAGGTGATGGAGAGCTGATATAAATCTTTTCTTTATTTGACAAATTGCTCTCTAAGGATTTTTGCTCTTTAAGTTTTTGGCGCCTCTTAGTTGTAGAGTATGATATGATCAACCCTCTTGCATAGGCCTTGCAAGTTTCCCATAGAATTGAGGGATTATTCGAAGATTGTAAATTGATGGACAAAAATGCCTTAAATTCAGTGGAAAAATAAGATATAAAAGTATTATCTTTAAGAATAATAGTGTTAAGTCTCCACTGTCGGGCCTGATTTATTGAGACTTTAAGTTTTATGTCCATAACCATACTGGCATGATCAGATATTATTATACTGTTTATATTACAAGATAAAACAGAGTGTAGTTCGGATTTGGGTAGAAAAAAATAATCAATTCTAGTCTGACACCCATGAGGAGCAGAGAAAAATGTATATTCTTTGTCAGAAGGGTGACGACTCCTCCAAACATCATCAAATCCGAGATCTTCACAGATGGCACGAAGAGCATTTGCTTGGGGAGAGGGGGCCATAATGCGGTGTGGGAATCTATCTATGAGCGGATTTAATATACAATTAAAATCACCACCCACAATTACTATATCTGCTGTCATTTCTGCAAAATCAAAAAACGCTTTAGAAAGAAAAGCAACTGGATGAGCTGGTGGGAAATAAACGTTCATTATTACAATATCTTGACCTTGTAAACTCCCTTTAATTATAACATAACGACCACTCCGATCTTCAACACAGTTAACCACCTTAAAAGGCAGGGTTCGTCTAATGAGTACAGCAACACCCCTGCTTCTGGTTGTAAAGGATGAAAAGAAAACTTGTCCAAACACACCCTGCCTTAACTTTAAATGTTCTTTGTCATCAAGATGGGTTTCTTGCACTAGAGCTATATCTATATTTTCTTTTTTCAGGAAGGTAAGTATTTTCCTACGCTTTATAGGATTATTAATCCCTCTCACATTCCAAGTGCAGACCCGAAGTTTATTTGCCATTAAAATTCTTGATGCAAATAAAGAACTGGAAATCTCCTAGCACACTCCAAAAAAAACCCCAAAAAAAACAGAAACATAAAATACCCAAGCTGTACCAAAACATCAGAACCACAACAGAGCACATTCCAACTAAATACAAAAACACAAATAAAAATAAAGAATGGGGTAATGTCCCTGCTAAACATGCAGGGAACCTCAGTCCTTCTCCCACCCGCGGCAGACAGCCGACAGATGGACCAGGCGCTATACTCACGCCTAACCATAGAAATAACACACGCAAGCTCCACCTCGCACACGGACATGACAACTTCACCTGGCGAATTGTAATAAAGAAAATATAAGAATACAATCATAAATGACAGAGCCACATACTTACATCACTCAAACTGTCACAGTCCCAGTCCAATAATCGGAACATAAGAGAGAAAGATGCATTTGTGTTGTTTTAGACACTTTATCCAAGCGATCTAGCTTCTCTCTAAGGTATGAGTGATATTTAATCTGCCAATCAAGACAAAAATCTGTTGTTTTAGGGTATGTCCATGAATGGAACATCACTGGACTGGTTTCACTATATTAAGGTCATGGTTAGGTTTTAGGTTAGGCTTGTTCACATGATAATGCAATAATGCTTGTCTGTTTTTAGATTTGTTTTCAACCTGTAATAAAGCCTTTATTTGACCAAAATAACAAAAGATCACATTTTATGATGCCAGGGCCTATTCATTTAATTTTTCCTTGACCAGATAAACCTATTACATTGTGGTCTCTAAACTTTGTTTTACAATGTAATTGCTCAATAGCCCATGACTGGCACTCCGTTGTCTTAGCTAGTTAATTTGTGAAGTTATACATCACCATTTCTTAAACTTAAACTTTATTAGGATCATCATATATATATATATATATACACATATATATATATATATATATATATACATATATATATATATATATATATATACACAGGTACATACCTTTGCATCCAACTCATTCTAAGCATCGTCCTTTAACCACCAACCTTGTGGTTAAAGGACGACCTGCTCTACCCACTGAGCTACAGCCATCCCTGCATGTTGTATCAAGAGTTTCAAGCCTTACTTCCTAATTAGAAATGAACTGTTATCATCCTTAAATACTGAATTGTGGGTGTATCCCAATATTTATTCAAGCTTTTCATTCTTTTAAAAACATTTTAGTGTTGCAAATGTCCATTGCATTATGTCCCCTAGTTGTGCTGTAGGAACACAACCAGTGAGATGTTTTGAGAGTAATACAACACAGATTTAAAGAAACAGTTCATGCCTAAATGAAAATGATAATTACTCATCTGAGCAGTTAAAACTCCACTGAAGTTATGTCTGAACACACACTCATGCAGGGAGTTCCATCTCAGCTGGTTGGACCTGATGGTACCAAATTTACTATTTTGTGACTTCTTCTGACCTTTGCTGTCAGGGCCTGAGATTTTGACCCACTTCACCTTCATTTTAATCATCCAATAATTACTCCGCCTTCACAAAACCAATGATATCACAATAAGTGCATAATGGATGTAGCTTTAACAGAATTACTTTTTATTAATTTGGATAAATATATAAATTGCTATAACACGATAGGTAAGAACTATGATCTATTCTGTCCTGTGTTAGTCTATTTTGTTCAGTCTCAGCTGCTCTCTCTTGTGGAAAAATGTGTTTTACCTCATATTTTCACACTAAACTGCTCATTAAAGGTAACAAATACAGAAAAAAATGCACAAAAAAGCTTGTTGTGTTGAGTGACAGAGATTTAACAGAGGATGGACAACATTCACATGATAAAGGACCTCGAGAAGATGGTCAGAAATTTTGTCATTTTGTCAGACAAAATATTTAGAAATTTCATGTACATCACCTGTCACTTGTACAAACTTAATCTAAAGGATCCACAGATAGTGGAATAAAAGTAATTAATGGGTACCTCCATAAAAATTGGTAGCGAGGCCAATAAATATTTTATGACATTTCTGTCATTTCGTTAGGTTTAGCCTACAAAAATGGACACTTTGACTTTCAATATAACTTAATATAACTCTCTTCTGCTTACAAATCACAATGGAGATCTACACCTCTAGCCTAACATTAGAGAGCTGTTTAACTCAATACAAACAGTAATTAAATATATCTTGTATGAGTAAAGTTAAGCCCTGTGATAGTCTGGCGACCTGTCCAGGGTGTATACCGCCTTCGCCCAATGTCAGTTGGGATTGGCTCCATCCCCCCCCACCGTGACCATGAATAGGATAAGCGGTAACAGATAATGGATAATGGATGGATAAATATAGCTAGGTTGTATGTTTCACACATAGACTATACAGTTTTGCAGTGAACACCCTGCTGCTGCAATAACATATACATTCCAGAAGGTGGTGCTACATGTCGACTACATAGTCGAGGAGCAACACAGAGCAGACTTTAGAAATCAGATAACTCTTGACAATTTATGTTCAAATACATTTTGTGAGGATATTATCTTGCTTCTTTTTCTACTTTTCAAAAGATCAATATCAAGAAGTTAAAGTGGTGAATTCAGTACTGTAAATATTGCTCTAAAAGCTCTTAATTTCATATGCCTTACTCCTTATTAAATCCAAATATTTTGCTTTATTTATTTTGTGTACAGTACATTCGTTTATAATTTTTCAACTCTCAGCACATAAAAGGTTAATGTGGAGAAAAGCAAAATAAAGCAAAGATGCAGTTATCTCATTAATACTTTACATACATTTCTGTAACATGGTCATCATGTCCCTTTGTGTAACCCTAATATCAGACAGGGCAGATGTTATCTTCAGTAGCTTCTGTTCTGTCAATCAAGTTTCACTAGAAGGTCAAGGTCAGGTTTTATCAGGTAAATCTTGTACACTGTAATCATAAACAAAAATGTACATACATAAATATTTTGACCAAATAATCACATTTTATGAAGCCAGGGTTTAAGGATTTCATGAGACAAAAGCAAGCATATTGTCCTTGACCAAATAAACACAATGCCTTGAACCCTCCTGTAAAATAAATATTAAAGTAATTCAAGTAAATACATAGTGTGTACACACGCACGCACGCACGCACGCTGGCACGCACGCACGCTGGCACGCACGCTGGCACGCACCCACGCACCCACGCATGCAGTAACATTTATTAATACTAGAAAATTTCGCAAGAAATTTGGACCAGTGTGCCTGGTGCTGGGGGGATGGGTGGGGGCTAGGGGTGGTGTGTGTGTGGAGGGGGTGGCAGATTCAGACTGTCTGAGGTCCATAGTGAGGTCATCACTGTAGGTCCTTTCGCTGCGTGCATGTCTGTCAGTGGTTGCCATGGTGATTGGGGGGCCGTGAGGAGTGTTTAGTTTCCTGTTAATATACAGTAAGAGTTGAGGGATTTTATTTTGAAAAGTAGGGGAATACCTAGTTCCTGTTATCATACAATGAGAGTTGGGGGCTTTTAATCACAGGTGTAATTGATCACATTAATTATGGCCCTGATCCATTGAAGCCTGGTTTAGAGCATGCTGGCTCACTGAAATGGCATGATACAGTAAATAGTGTGTGTGTGTGTGTGTGTGTGTGTGGGTGTGTTAGTCAGCCTGCTCTGATTGGCTAATGTGAATCAGCTGTCTAGCAGCAATCTGAAGTTGCCGTGGTGATTGGCCACTGCTGCAGTGGGGCAGTTTATAATAGGAGTTAACCAGAGACGTACATGTCATAAAAGTACTTCTACGACAGAAACCGTGACTCCTATCACTTAGATTGTTCATGAGACCAGTTAGGAGTCTCTGATGAACAAATGGTGCGACATTTGGGTCTGTAGTTTCAAAAATGTGACCTCGGCGGCAGTTTCGAAAAGTAGTAACTTTTTTCTCTGATCCAAAAAATTCTGTGAAATTTAATATGGGCTGCTATGGGAGCACAGCCTGGAGTTGCTCTCACGTTCAGGCATGTGTCGCCAGATGTGTAAGTCCGACTGATTCCATAGCTACATGACTGCGACCGGCACAAAAATACCTACGTTTTGATGTATTAATTGTGTATGAGGAGTGGACGTTGTGGACTACAGAGCAATTTGTTCTGAAAATTTTCAAAAGATTTCAAAGCTTTCCCGCACTCTAGCGATGATGTCACGCGCTCTAGCCCTTAACGACCCACGCAATACACACCCATTATAAAATCTGAAACGTCTGAAAATTTCACAAAACGTAAACTGCGATTTCGTGAAAACCGTGCCAGCTATCAAAAAATTTCCATTTGGCCAAATAAAGTCCCAAGTCTCGTGACCCGTTTAAACTTTTTTTTTTTTTTTTTAAAGTTATTTTTTTGGGGGCATTTTCCATTTTTTTATGACAGGACAGTGGATAGAGTCGTGAAAGGGGGGAGAGAGAGAGTGGATGCGGAAAGGGCCACAGGCCGGTTTCGAACCAGGGCCGCCGCGGTCAGGACCAAGCCTTAATACATGGACGCCCGCTCTACCAACTGAGCTAACCAAAGCGCCCCCGTTTAAACTTTTAATCCCGTTTCTACGTTAAAGTATGGCGACTCTGTATGGCCCCAAAGAGGAGTGTTTATGAGCACTCTTCACGTCGATTTTCAATGCATTCCAATGGAGAAAAAAATCGCGCTTTCGCGCTGCGCGAATCTCTTAGCCAGGTCATAGCACACGATTCCCGATCATTCCGCACGTTTTGATGTATTTTTTGTACAGGTGTTGGCAACGCTGCCGGAGGAGTAGCGTGCCAAAGTTTGGCAGAAGAAGAATAAGAAATAAGCCCGCAGGATAATAGACCAGTGTGCTTTGCACAAGGCTTTGCCTTGTGCTTCTAGGCACACTGGAATAAGCCCGACGAATAATAGACCAGTGTGCTTTGCACAAGGCTTTGCCTTGTGCTTCTAGGCACACTGGAATAAGCCCGACGAATAATAGACCAGTGTGCTTTGCACAAGGCTTTGCCTTGTGCTTCTAGGCACACTGGAATAAATAATCTGTTTAGGAAATACATTCACGTTATTTCCATCGTTTATGCATTTTAGTTAATTCTATATCTCTATTCTGACTCTAGTCTTGTTTAATGCCAATTCATTCCCAATATATGAGTTAGTTTTATTAAAAATATTTCTTCAACAAAATAAATAAATGGAAAAAAAACTCTCTGTGGAGTGAGGCGGCATTACATTCAGTCATCTGATCCACTGTAGATATAAACATATGATATATATATATATATATATATATATATATATAAGCTGTACATGATTGAGTACAGTTGACTCTCATTGAGATTAAACATTTTCTGTTCACTGTGCATGACTTTTTGTTGTTAATAATACATGTAACACATTGCTACACAAATACATTTACTATAAACACATGTACATATCTGTGTACTATTGTACAGGATTGACTTTTCCCAGTAAACTTTGACCAACTGTTGAAATGGGAATGTAAAAAGCTCTGTGTGATATATAACAGCCTTCAGCTAGACAGAACTGACATCCTGGTGTAGTACAGTAAGCAGTCAGTGGCAACAAAACAGATATTAGTATATAAGAAACATTTCCAGGGTTGATGGTGAAAGAACACGTAATCATTTTGACCAGTCCGGCTCACATGATGACAAAACAACTTTTCATTTTGGTGCTGTTGGCCAGTTTACTGACACAATAACTAGATTTTGAAGCATGAATGAAGAGTTTTGCGTGATTTACTACGTTTTGCAGACATGTAATAGAGTTGTGATGTCCCATCAAACAGTTGTGATAATTGCATTTACAGTTTAGAGAAAGTTAAGACTGTTTCAAGAAATGAGCCAAAGCGACTGAGATAATCTGTAGTTCTGTTAGAGTTTGTGTCTCTATTGTTGTCTTTATTTTCTGCTGTGTGGACACAATGACTGAGAGGAGCCACTAGAGGGAGATAGAGTACACATCATCACATACTTATATAGTATTTCTCTCTTCCTGTAATTCTGTGTTTGAAGGTACTTGTACTTTACTTGAGTATTTCAATTTGTTCCATTTTCATTAATGTAGTGGAGGAAAAGTATAAAGCATAAAAATGTGACTTTATACTTCTACTTACAGCAGTTTATGTTTTAAATAAAATAATGAAGATGTTTTGAATAACAGACAGAGAATAAATATATAAGTTATTCTCTTATCTTCTACTTCTACTCCTTTAGTTACAACTTTAGTTACTTTCCAAATTGTCATAATAAACATGACAATCTAATAATTATGATATAAAATATGATGCAGTGCTTTATATTGTCAAATTACAACAACAAAATATATTATAATAAGATAACACTCTGAAAGGAGCATTTCTGTACTGTTGTTATTATGATATTCTAATAAAAATATAAATAATTATTTTTGAATGTTAATTAAATAAAAGTGCCTAAGAAGTCCCCAACATGATTCAGGAGTAACGCTAATGTTTAAAGTTGCATTAATAGGTTTTTGTTGTTGTTCTTTGCCACTTAATTGAATCGGAACAATTTTATACACGTTATAAATATTTAATAAACTCTATACTTTTATGATTATCATGAATCATTATTTTCTCTTTTAATTATTTATATATGCTGTTCTGGCTGTAGTTTTTGCTTGTCCTCTGTCTCATCATCATGCCTTGTTCACTTATCTTCTGTGATGTTGCACTAAAAAACAGAAATAAATTAATAACAATAATAAATAATCTGTTTAGGAAATACATTCACGTTATTTCCATCGTTTATTCATTTTAGTTAATTATATATCTCTATTCTGACTCTAGTCTTGTTTAATGCCAATTCATTCCCAACATATGAGTTATTTTTATTAAAAATATTTCTACAACAAAATAAATAAATGGAAAAAAAACTCTCTGTGGAGTGAGGCGGCATTACATTCAGTCATCTGATCCACTGTAGATATAAACATATGATATATATATATATATATATATATATATAAGCTGTACATCAGCTGTACAAACTGCCTTCATTCAGAAGATCCCAGGAGAAGTAACAAGAGAACATCTCTGTAACATCTTTATGTTTGGCCACAGTGTTGTCTGGTAAATGTCATTAGTCTGTGATGAAGAGTTCAGAACATGGAAGGAAAAGACCGGCCAGGGATGCAGCTCTAACAGAAAATGTCCCCAAGTTCCTCATGAATCCCGTTCATTGTGTGTTTTGTTGTTTGTCGGCGTACTCGGGTGGATGTTCTTCTTCTTTCAACCTGTTGTTCACTCATGGATAGAGCAGATCAGTCATCGTCTCGTCACTCAGAACGAGCCTGAACTCGTGTTCCAGCCCAACTGGACCTCTCCCTCTGTACAGTAGGTACCTCGAGTGCCTTTCTTCAAACAGCAGATAATATTTGTCTCTTGACTTGCACTGTGACTTGTAGAACCTTACTAACCCTCCAGATAACCCTCCCACCCGACCCGACCCGCCCTCCCCTGGTCTGTCCCATCCCACCGAGACCCGGACCCGGTCCCTTCACCTCAGGCTGCCAGTAGTCGATGCAAGTGGAAACTACATTTCAGATTATGCCGTTTAGATTGACCAGATAGTGTTTTGTTGTTGTTTATTATAGGAGTTGCCTTAAATGTGTTTTATTTTCATTTTTACGTGATTTACATTGAGAAGAAGAAAAAAAGATCGCTGCAGATGCTGGCGAAGGTCAGAGGTCGTTTTTAATAAAGAGGGATTGTTGATGATGAGATCTTTGCTCGGTGTGACAACCAGTCGTTTTGTGATGCACTTTTGGTTTGACCAGTATTATTATTATTATTATTATTATTATCAGAGTGTAAAATCCGTCAATCGCATTCATCAATCTGGTTCCTGGAGGCGTGTTGGTCCCGACTCGTTGTCCTGTGACTCGTCCATCGTTCCCTCTGTGCCGTGGTTCTTCTTCTTCTTCTTGTGTTTGGGAGGGATGAGTTTGCTAAATCAGGTCATGTGAGCCGCAGCCTGTGTGTGAACAAACTAACCTGCACCCCGACGGGCAGACTTAGCTTACCCGATTAGCAACATCTGTCCACTCAGTCTGGTGGAGCGCATGCCTTCTTATGCAAATTTTTATACAAGATTTGTCAAATCTTTTTAATATGCATTTGTTTTGTTTTTTAAGTTTTTATGTGAAACTCAAGTCACCTTTTTTTCTTTGAACATTCAAACGTGTGCAGTTTAGCGGTGCGGTGGTCATCCAGCGTGAACATTTCTTCCTGACATCATGTTTTAGTGTCGGTTTTGATTTGGCTAATGCACCATGCTGAATGTTGGGATCCCAGCAGGGCTGAGGCCGAGTCCTCGCTTTCTATTTAGTCTAAAAGTGAATTTATCCAAAGAACACTGCAAATGTGCATTTCTGTTTGGAAGCCTTTTACGTAGTCGAAGCATATCATTAGAAGTTAATTTCTGCGTCAGCATCGTGTGCGTTCACCGAGCTGGAAGAAGACCATTAGTGGGCAGCTGAGAGCTCTTCAGTCAGTATGTGAGGACGTCTTATATGCATTAATTCAGACATGTCCAGTTCCTTCTGTGGCCGATTCTTCTGGAAGCATCCTGTAAAGTCGCTCACTCCGACTCTAGTCTTTTTAGTTTTAAAGCGATCAAGTCATGATTGTGGCCTTCTAGTATTCTGTCGATACATGACATCATCAACCCGTTGTTACCGCTCACATCCATCCTGTCCGGATCCAACCGTACACCTGAAGCTTCTTACCTCATCCACAGCTAATTCCATCGGGGGCGTGTTGAGTGCAAAAAAAAAAAGAAAATAAAAATAAAAGAAGTCTTTTTTTAATCTTCCATTTGGTGAGATGCATTGTAGCGATATGAATAAAGAAAAAGTTCACCTGGTGTGCTGAATAATGTGTAAATTGGTAATTACACAATCTGAATATTTGTATAATTGTTTGTATTTTTTCATAATGATTTTGGAAAGGAATGTGTTTATTTTTTTGACTTCTGTTCCAGATGTGTCTTCTGTTGGCCTGACATTGTGACTGGTCTGGTGGGATTCTTACCTCTGTATTGAGCCTCTTCTGTGATGAATTCTTTGTATGCAGTGTTTAGGAAATACTGTAGGGAACATGGGGAGGAGTTGATATTAGGAGCATTTGATCAATTTGTATTTATTTATTTTATCATTTTGTTAATAAATTGTGAAAAGCAGCGTGTCGACTTTGTAACTGTTTTAAATCTGACTAAAGTTCACCTGATAATCAGACGTAAAGGGATTCACCCTTACAAACAAGAAGTTTGTTCAAGTGTGCTATTAGTATTTTTATTATATTCATATACTTTCAGTTTACTTTTTATGTACTTATTAGAGATATACTTAACAAAATTATACTTAAAGGACCCATATTGTAAAAAGAAAGATTTTCATGTCTTTTTTGTACATAGACAAATTCAAGTATATTTGGGTTATACTGACAAGTATACATAAAAGTCTAAGTGTACTTGGCTTATACTGAAAAGTTTACAGAAAAGTATATTTGGCTGAGTACCAGATTCGTTCGTGTTTATTTCTGATTTATGACTAAAACAACTTGACACACAGTGCTTCATGAGACACTTTAATTTTCCAGTTGAAGCTTTAATCTCATTTCTAATGATGAATTACAGTGAACAGATGATGTGAAATAAAATCTCTTTAACACTTTACATGAATAAACAAATCAATGTTTGAACCTGCTGTTCAAATACACAGAAACTTCACATTAAAGATATAATCAATAATCAATAATGGTAAACCAAAGAGTAGCCCCTCCCACCACCATCATGTTACTAAATAAACCCATAATCCATGCAGCCAGGCACAAAGAAACAGGAACTCTGCTGACTGCAATGATGAAGAGTCCGTCTACGACTAACGGGTCCTGAGTTATGGAAGAGGCGGGGCTAAAGTTTAGGGGCGGAGCTATGAGTGTGTATTGGCATGTAAATGTCCTCAGACCTGGACCGTAGGCCCCGTTCAGACCTGGACCATAGACCCCGTTCAGACCTGGCCCATAGGGCCTGTTCAGACCTGGTATTAACATGCGTCCTCAGTGATCACAAGTGGACAGCTCTAAGTACAGGTGTGAACGCACTAAAGACGCATTGAGATCAGATCCCTCAGACCACATTCAGAGGTGGTCTGGGCCTCATATGACCTCATTCTTTTAGCAGTGTGTAGTGAATGTGTCCTGGTCCACATTAAGGACCGTCTACTCTACTGACGTCCCGCTGGGATCCGCAGGTCTCAGAGGACTCAGGTGAATAGACCATCAGACTACTATACACTGTAAAAAAACAAAGTGTAAAATAACGGACATTTTCCGTCAGCAGGGGCGCCAGAAAATGTCTGTTAAAAAATGGAAAAATACAGTCCGTTAATTAACATAAATAAAGTGTAAAAAAAAACCCCAGTAATTATCTTTATATTATTAGCCTTTATTACTGTAATATTACAAGAAATATTTTACTTTTAACATATATATTTATTGTTAGAATAGTCATACACCGTAAATCTAAGACCATTTACATATAAATCACAAATGAAACATTTAATTTTACGTTGCAAAAGCCCAAATTTACATTAACGCTCAGAAGTTTTGCAAAAGAAATCTGTATTTTTACAAGAAATATTTGCAGAATTCCATGAAATCCTTTTCTTCTAACATAAATGAATTGTTAAAATAGAGTCATAAACATCTAAAAAACAGAATAATTATCTTTAAAAATGATCAAGAAAAGCTTAAATACAGATATTTACTATTGTGATTACAAAAAAATACTGTAAATCTAAGACCATTTACATATAAATCACAAATTAAACATGTAATTTAAAAAAAAAAAAATTCTGTCATTTTGAAATACAGACAATTTTTTTTAAATTTCTTGAAAAAAACTGTAAAAAAAGTGTTTTTTTATAAAAGTGTAGTCAGGGGAAGGTCATTATTATCAGACTGTTGGAGATGTGTCTGTGTTTTTGTTCCGCTGCTTTGCACGGAGCTGATACCTGCTCGCTCTCTCTCACATCCCCGGCTCTCTGCCGGTACAATAACCTTTTATTTTGATGTTAATAAAATGTTAATAAAATGTACCTGAATTCACAAATATGTAGGATATTACTACTGACATTCCTGTAATGTTACATCACAGCGTCTGCTGTAGTAGCCGTGTGTTTACTACATGTTTATTTACATATAGAGCGGGGAAGTCACCACCGTCACCATCATCATCAACATCATCACCATCAACATCATCATCATCATCATCGTCATCATCATCATCATGATCATCATCATCATCATCACCATCATCATCATCATCATCATCATCATCATCATCATCATCATCATCATCATCATCATCTATTTCTGTTGTCCTACAGTCACAGAGACCTTCACTGGTAAAACCTTCAGTGGGAGATAACCCACAGTGTTAATATATGGAAACATCCTCTCAGTGAAAGTGTGTGTGAAGGTGTGTATGTGTGTGTTAGTATCAGGATCAGAGAACAACAGCTTTCCTTTGTTCCAGTCCAGAATCACTCTGATCCTCTGGAGCTTCTTCTGCACTACGAGATCAGTGGATTCATCTGGTGGGAAGGATGCTTTGTATTCACCATCATCGAACCATATTGTCCATGATCCAGACTCTATGTCTCCCTTCCTCTGGGCAGACTCTGCTAACACACCCAGGTCCCAGTATGTACTGTCTCCAACCTGGACGTCCCAGCTGTGAGTCCCTGAGTTAAAGCCCTCAGAGCCCAGGACAGAGTAGTAACCATCAAACCTCTCTGGATTATCAGGAAGCTGCTGTTCCTCTCCTCGTCTCACACTGGTCAGATCTTCAGACAGGATGAGTTGTGGATCAGCAGTGTTTGGGTCCAGAATCACAGGAGTGTAGGAAACCAAGTCCTTCATCTTGTTCCAGATGTTGAAGGTCAGGTTGCCCAGGTGTTTGGCCTGGTCTATCAAAGCTCCTGAGAGCAGCTGTGGATCCTCCAGCAGTGGGCGCTGCTGGACTCTTTCCACTGCAGCCTTGTAGTTGAGCAGGAATGAGACGTCTTCAGCTCTCAGCTCGTCCTCTGTGGCTCTGACTGTGTCTGAAAGAGCCGCTATCTCTCTGCTCACAGCCTCCATCTTCTCCTTCATCATCTGACTCTTCTGCTCCTCTTCCTCCCTCAGTGCAGCCATCCTGGCCTCCTCTTCCTCTTCTAGAAACTGGTGAAGCTTCTTAAACTGCTCCTTAATCTGCCTCTCTGTGTGTCGGGCCTGGACCTTCATGTGTTCTGCTGTTTGATCAAACTTCACTTTAACTTCTTCAAAAACCTTTAACTTCTCCTTTAAGGGCTCCAGAGTTTCCTGAAGTTCCTTCTTATGTTGTCGTGCAGCTTCATCGATGGGTCTGAATCTGTGGTTGGTGTGTTTTTCTGAATCTCTGCAGACGAGACACACCGGCTGCTGATGGTCCAGACAGAAGAGTTTGAGTTTCTCAGAGTGCAGACTGCAGAGAGCCTCTGAAGATCTCTGAGCTCTCTCCTGTAACAAACTCTCACACAGGTTCTTTAAATCCAAGTTAGAAGGTAGTTCATCCTTTGAAGATCTTTTCTTACAAAGTGGACACTCTTGGACGTGTTTATCTGTCCACCAGCTCTGCAGACAGACTTTACAGAAGCTGTGGCTACATGACAGGATGACAGGATCTTTAAAGATGTCGCAGCAGACAGAACAGCAGAGATCGTCCTCTAATCTGGAAGCCATTTAGTCTCTGAGTGAAGCTGAAAACACAGCAGGCAGACGGCTCAGCCACTTCCTGTTCCCTGAAAGTTACTTTCACTTGAGTCCTTGTTCTTGTAAAACTCTGGTTCAGTTTGTGATTCAGCAGCTGGTTGAAGTGGTAGTATTCTAGTATTCCCAGTATTCCCTCCTGTAGATGTCCTCTCTCAGTGGAAGTGGTGGTTTTGGTCTGAAGGTGAATCTTATCGTCCGTCTCTTAGTGTGTGTGTGTGTGTGTGTGTGTGTGTGTGTGTGTGTGTGTGTCGTCTCAGTGAGGCAGAATAACAATCTGTTTCCTGGTTTGTCTCGAGGATATTAAATGAAGGCTGAGACGCCGTCTTTGACCCCGTGGAGTTCTGAGTCATGCTCAGTGTGACTGGAGCTGTGATGTTGGAGGGTTACAGCAGAGGGTACTAGAAATAAAGGGATGGTTCCCACTCAGGTGCTCTTTGGGTGGACTCGGCCTGACTGACCTTTTTTGGGTATGATTTCTATTTCAATTTCATTTTTCAACATGCTTTTGTATTAACCCTCTGAGACCCGACCAACATTACTGTTTTTCAGTTTTAAAACTAGAGTGAAGATACTGGTATCTAGAAAACCTAAAGAATCCATTGATACCAACCATGTCATACTAACTTGTCAAGAAGGAGGCTAAATAACGTTCCAAACTTACTCCATCCATCCTCTGAATGCTCTTGGTCTCTAGTTTGTGGCTGTAAAGTTTCATGAGGCTGTGATTATCCTAGAGGTCACCACAGGTCATTTTATACAGTGAGGTCACGTTTCAAAAACTGGTCTCACTACAATGAAATGTCTCCTATGGGAACTAACATCATCACACATGAATACAGTTGGGCTCATTGGATCCACAAGAGTCTCAGCTTTACAGTGAAACCCAATGTATGTAATTCAAGACTGTTTATGGACCCCAGTATGCAGAAATATTCAAATACACTATTTTAGAAAAGGAGAGAAAAACACATTTATACTGCATTCAAAAACCTGCATGTGATTATCATAAAGTGGGCATGTCTGTAAAGGGGAGACTCGTGGGTACCCATAGAACCCATTTTCATTCACATATCTGGAGGTCAGAGGTCAAGGGACCCCTTTGAAAACGGCCGTGACAGTTTGGAGCGTTATTTAACCTCCTTCTCTACAAGCTAGTATGACACGGTTGGTACCAATGGATTCTTTAGGTTTTCTAGTTTCAGATGATACCAGTATCTAAGTATTCGCTTTGGGTCAATTCTCATATGAGAATTATTTTTTTCAACACAATGAGCTCAAATCTCTGAACAATTAGTTTGTCGTTCACAACAGATTATAATTTCTCATTCAGTCAAGCAAATTTCACGTGTTTTGTCTCATGTGTGCCAAAGAGTGATTACAATAACTACTTTCACATGTCTGCTGATCAAAACTGATGAGTTGACTCTCAGTGAGATTAAACATGTTCTGTTCACTGTATATGACTTTTTGTTGTTTATAATACATGTAACATATTGCTACACAAATACATTTACTATAAACACATGTACATATCTGTGTACTATTGTACAGTATTGACTTTTCCCAGTAAACTTTGACCAACTGTTGAAATGGGAATGTAAAAAGCTCTGTGTGATATATAACAGCCTTCAGCTAGACAGAACTGACATCCTGGTGTAGTACAGTAAGCAGTCAGTGGCAACAAAACAGATATTAGTATATAAGAAACATTTCCAGGGTTGATGGTGAAAACACACGTAATCATTTTGACCAGTCCGGCTCACATGATGACAAAACAACTTTTCATTTGGTGCCGTTGGTCAGTTTACTGACACAATAACTAGATTTTGAAGCATGAATGAAGAGTTTTGCGTGATTTACTACGTTTTGCAGACATGTAATAGAGTTGTGATGTCCCATCAAACAGTTGTGATAATTGCATTTACAGTTTAGAGAAAGTTAAGACTGTTTCAAGAAATGAGCCAAAGCGACTGAGATAAACTGTAGTTCTGTTAGAGTTTGTGTCTCTATTGTTGTCTTTATTTTCTGCTGTGTGGACACAATGACTGAGAGGAGCCACTAGAGGGAGATAGAGTACACATCATCACATATTTATATAGTATTTCTCTCTTCCTGTAATTCTGTGTTTGAAGGTACTTGTACTTCACTTGAGTATTTCCATTTGTTCCATTTTCATTAATGTAGTGGAGTAAAAGTATAAAGCATAAAAATGTGACTTTATACTTCTACTTACAGCAGTTTATGTTTTAAATAAAAGAATGAAGATGTTTTGAATAACAGACAGAGAATAAATATACAAGTTATTCCAATCAGTATATTTTCAAAGTACAGTTGCTCAAGTACTGTACTTTCAGGTACTTGTACTTTACTTGAGTATTTTCTACTTCTACTCTTTTAGTTACAACTTTAGTTACTTTCCAAATTTTCACAATAAACATGACAAGCTAATAATTATGATATAAAATATGATGCAGTGCTTTATATTGACAAATTACAACAACAAAATATATTATAATAATATAACTCTCTCAAAGGAGCATTTCTGTACTGTTGTTATCATGATATTCTAATAAAAATATAAATAATGATTGTTGAATGTTAATTAAATAAAAGTGCCTAAGAAGTCCCCAACATGATTCAGGAGTAACGCTAATGTTTAAAGTGGCATTAATAGGTTTTTGTTGTTGTTTTTTGCCACTTAATCGAATCGGAACAAGCTTATACACGATATATATATATTTAATAAACTCTATACTTTTTAATGATTATCATGAATCATCATTTTTTCTCTTCTAGTTATTTATATATGCTGTTCTGGCTGTAGTTTTTGCTTGTCCTCTGTCTCATCATCATGCCTTGTTCACTTATCTTCTGTTATGTTGCACTAAAAAGCAAAAATAAATAATAACAATAATAAATAATCTGTTTAGGAAATAAATTCACGTTATTTCCATCGTTTATGCATTTTAGTTAATTCTATATCTCTATTCTGACTCTAGTCTTGTTTAATGCCATTTTTTGCAGAAATCTCCAAATGTCAAAAGTTTTTAATCCCAAAACACAGCATGGCTTTTTCTATGGTGTTCCTCAAGGTCTTGGTGTCCTAATGTGGTGTTATTGAGGGATTATTGATCATTTTTATCAATTCTCCAGTGGTAAAAAATTGATAAATTTAGCACCAAATCTGTATAACAAATGGTATCAACCCAAAAACTATGAGTCATAATAGAGCATGGGGATGACCATCATATACTTCTATCATAATGTTCTAAACCCTTATACACTTTCACTGTTTTAATTCATGTTTATTTCTGATTTATGACTAAAACAACTTGACACACAGTGCTTCATGAGACACTTTAATTTTCCAGTTGAAGCTTTAATCTCATTTCTAATGATGAATTACAGTGAACAGATGATGTGAAATAAAATCTCTTTAACACTTTACATGAATAAACAAATCAATGTTTGAACCTCCTGTTCAAATACACAGAAACTTCACATTAAAGATATAATCAATAATCAATAATGGTAAACCAAAGAGTAGCCCCTCCCACCACCATCATGTTACTAAATAAACCCATAATCCATGCAGCCAGGCACAAAGAAACAGGAACTCTGCTGACTGCAATGATGACGAGTTCGTCTACGACTAACGGGTCCTGAGTTATGGAAGAGGCGGGGCTAAAGTTTAGGGGCGGAGCTATGAGTGTGTATTGGCATGTAAATGTCCTCAGACCTGGACCGTAGACCCCGTTCTAGACCTGGATCATAGAACCTGTTCAGACCTGGACCATATAGGCCCCGTTCAGACCTGGACCATAGGCCCCGTTCAGACCTGGACCATAGGCCCCGTTCAGACCTGGACCATAGGCCCCGTTCAGACCTGGACCTGGACCGTAGGCCCTGTTCAGACCTGGACCATAGGCCCCGTTCAGACCTGGACTATAGGTCCCGTTCAGACCTGGACCGTAGGCCCTGTTCAGACCTGGACCATAGGCCCTGCTCAGACCTGGACTATAGGCCCTGTTCAGACCTGGACCATAGACCCTGTTCTAGACCTGGATCATAGAACCTGTTCAGACCTGGACCATAGGGCCTGTTCAGACCTGGTATTAACATGCGTCCTCAGTGATCACAAGTGGACAGCTCTAAGTACAGGTGTGAACGCACTAAAGACGCATTGAGATCAGATCCCTCAGACCACATTCAGAGGTGGTCTGGGTCTCATATGACCTCATTCTTTTAGCAGTGTGTAGTGAATGTGTCCTGGTCCACATTAAGGACCGTCTACTCTACTGACGTCCCGCTGGGATCCGCAGGTCTCTGAGTCCTCAGGTGAATAGACAGGAAGACGCCTGGCGTCATGGTAACGACCTCTGTGCTCTACTGTATCCTGTCAGTACAACTGTGTTTTATTAAAATATATCTTGTTTCTAGGCTACATATCTACAGACTATCAGACTACTATACACTGTAAAAAAAAAAAAGTGAAATTACGGAAATTTTCCGGCAGCAGGGGCGCCAGATAATGTCTGTTAAAAAACAGAAAAATACTGTCTGTTAATTAACATAAATAAACTGTATAAAAAAACAGTAATTATCTTTATATAATTAGCCCTGTAATATTACAATAAATATTTTACTTTTAACATATATTTATTGTTAGAATAGTCATACACCGTAAATCTAAGACCATTTACATATAAATCACAAATGAAACATTTAATTTTATGTTGCAAAAGCCCAAATTTACATTAACTCTCAGAAGTTTTGCAAAAAAAATCTGTATTTTTCTAAGAAATATTTTTAGAATTCCATGAAATTCTTTTCTTCTAACATAAATGAATTGTTAAAATAGAGTCATAAACATCTAAAAAACAGAATAATTATCTTTAAAAATGATCAAGAAAAGCTTAAATACAGATATTTACTATTGTGATTACAAAAAATATACTGTAAATCTAAGACCATTTACATATAAATCACAAATGAAACATGTAATTTAAAAAAAAAAAAATTCTGTCATTTTGAAATACAGACAAAAAATTTAAAATTTCTTGAAAAAAACTGTAAAAAAAGTTTTTTTTTAAAGTGTAGTCAGGGGAAGGTCATTATTATCAGACTGTCGGAGATGTGTCTGTGTTTTTGTTCTGCTGCTTTGCACGGAGCTGATACCCGCTCGCTCTCTCTCACATCCCCGGCTCTCTGCCGGTACAATAACCTTTTATTTTGATGTTAATAAAATGTTAATAAAATGTACCTGAATTCACAAATATGTAGGATATTACTACTGACATTCCTGTAATGTTACATCACAACGTCTGCTGTAGTAGCCGTGTGTTTACTACGTGTTTATTTGCATATAGAGCGGGGAAGTGAGATCAGATCACAAGAGTTTCAATTATTCATCATCATCATCATCATCATCATCATCATCATCATCATCATCATTATTCTGTTGTCCTACAGTCACAGAGACCTTCACTGGTAAAACCTTCAGTGGGAGTTCATCATCAGAGTAAATGTATGGAAACATCCTCTCAGTGAAAGTGTGTGTGAAGGTGTGTATGTGTGTGTTAGTATCAGGATCAGAGAACGACAGCTTTCCTTTGTTCCAGTCCAGATTCACTCTGATCCTCTGGAGCTTCTTCTGCCCTGCGAGATGAACGGATAGACCTGGCATTAAGGATGCTTTGTATTCACCATTATAGAACCATATTCTCCATAATTCAGACTCTATGTCTCCCTTCCTCTGGGCAGACTCTGCTAACACACCCAGTCCCCAGTCTGTACTGTCTCCAACCTGGACGTCCCAGCTGTGAGTCCCTGAGTTAAAGCCCTCAGAGCCCAGGACAGAGTGATATTTAACAAACCTCTCTGGATTATCAGGAAGCTGCTGTTTCTCTCCTCGTCTCACACTGGTCAGATCTTCAGACAGGATGAGTCTTGTATCAGCAGTGTTTGGGTCCAGAATCACAGGAGTGTAGGAGACCATGTCCTTCATCTTGTTCCAGATGTTGAAGGTCAGGTTGCCCAGGTGTTTGGCCTGGTCTATCAGAGCTCCTGAGAGCAGCTGTGGATCCTCCAGCAGGGGGCGCTGCTGGACTCTTTGCGCTGCAGCCTTGTAGATGAGCCTGAATGAGACGTCTTCAGCTCTCAGCTCGTCCTCTGTGGCTCTGACTGTGTCTGAAAGAGCTGCTATCTCTCTGCTCACAGCCTCCATCTTCTCCTTCATCATCTGACTCTTCTGCTCCTCTTCCTCCCTCAGTGCAGCCATCCTGGCCTCCTCTTCCTTTTCTAGAAACTGGTGAAGCTTCTTAAACTGCTCCTTAATCTGCCTCTCTGTGTGTCGGGCCTGGACCTTCATGTGTTCTGCTGTTTGATCAAACTCCACTTTAACTTCTTTAAAAACCTTCAACTTCTCCTTTAAGGGCTCCAGAGTTTCCTGAAGATCCTTCTTGTGTTGTCGTGCAGCTTCATCGATGGGTCTGATTATGTGGTTTGTGTGTTTTTCTGAATCTCTGCAGATGTGACACACCGGCTGCTGATGGTCCAGACAGAAGAGTTTGAGTTTCTCAGAGTGCAGACTGCAGAGAGCCTCTGAAGATCTCTGAGCTCTCTCCTGTAAGAAACTCTCACACAGGTTCTTTAAAGCCAAGTTAGGAGGTGGGTTCTTTGAACATCTTCTCTTACAAAGTGGACACTCTCGGACGTGTTTCTCTGTCCACCAGCTCTGCAGACAGACTTTACAGAAGCTGTGGCTACATGACAGGATGACAGGATCTTTAAAGACGTCGTGGCAGACAGAACAGCAGAGATCGTCCTCTAATCTGGAAGCCATTTCGTCTCTGAGTGAAGCTGAAAACACAGCAGGCAGACGGCTCAGCCACTCCCTGTTCCCTGAAAGTTACTTTGAGTCTTTGTTCTTGTAAAACTCTGGTTCAGTTTGTGGATTCAGCAGCTGGTTGAAGTGGTAGTATTCCAGTATTCCCAGTATTCCCTCCTGTAGATGTCCTCTCTATACGGAAATGGTGGTTTTGGTCTAAAGGTCAATCGTATCGACAGTCTCTCAGTGTGTGTGTGTGTGTGTGTGTCCACTCAGTGAGGCAGAATAACAATCTGTTTCCTGGTTTGTCTCAGGTATATTAAATGAAGCCCTTTGACCCCGTGGAGTTCTGACTCATGCTCAGTGTGACTGGAGCTGTGATGTTGGAGGGTTACAGCAGAGGGTGCTAGAAATAAAGGGATGGTTCCCACTCAGGTGCTCTTTGGGTGGACTCGGACTGACTGACCTTTTTGGGTATGATTTCTATTTCAATTTCATTTTTCAACATGCTTTTGTATTTACCCGCTGAGACCCGACACACTTTACTGTTTTTCAGTTTTAAAACTAGAGTGAAGATACTGGTATCTAGAAAACCTTAAGAATCCATTGATACCAACCATGTCATACTAGCTTGTCAAGAAGGAGGCTAAATAACGTTCCAAACTTATGCCATCCATCCTCTGAATGCTCTAGGTCTCTAGTTTGTGGCTGTAAAGTTTCATGAGGCTGTGATTATCCTAGAGGTCACCACAGGTCATTTTATACAGTGAGGTCACGTTTCAAAAACTGGTCTCACTACAATGAAATGTCTACTATGGGGACTAACATCATCACACATGAATACAGTTGGGCTCATTGGATCCACAAGAGTCTCATCTTTACAGTGAAACCCAATTTATGTAAGTATGCAGAAATATTCAGATACACCCTTTTAGAAAAGGAGACAACAACACATTTATACTGCATTAAAAAACCTGCATGTGATCATCATAAAGTGGGCATGTCTGTAAAGGGGAGACTCGTGGGTACCCATAGAAACCAATTTCATTGACATATCTGGAGGTCAGAGGTCAAGGGACCCCTTTGAAAACGGCCATGCCAGTTTGGAGCGTTATTTAACCTCCTTCACTACAAGATAGTATGACACGATTGGTACCAATGGATTCTTTAGGTTTTCTAGTTTCAGATGATACCAGTATCTAAGTATTCGCTTTGGCTCAATTCTCGTATGAGAATTATTTTTTCAAGACAATGAGCTCAAATCTCTGAACAATTAGTTTGTCGTTCACAACAGATTATAATTTCTCATTCAGTCAAGCAAACTTCACGTGTTTTGTCTCATGTGTGCCAAAGAGTGATTACAATAACTACTTTCACATGTCTGCTGATCAAAACTGATGAGTTGACTCTCAGTGAGATTAAACATTTTCTGTTCACTGTATATGACTTTTTGTTGTTTATAATACATGTAACACATTGCTACACAAATACATTTACTATAAACACATGTACATATCTGTGTACTATTGTACAGTATTGACTTTTCCCAGTAAACTTTGACCTGACATCCTGGTGTAGTACAGTAAGCAGTCAGTGTCAACAAAACAGATATTAGTATATAAGAAACATTTCCAGGGTTGATGGTGAAAAAACGTGTAATTATTTTGACCAGTCCAGCTCACATGATGACAAAACAACTTTTCATTTTGGTGCCGTTGGCCAGTTTACTGACACAATAACTAGATTTTGAAGCATGAATGAAGAGTTTAGCGTGATTTACTACGTTTTGCAGACATGTAATAGAGTTGTGATGTCCCATCAAACAGTTGTGATAATTGCATTTACAGTTTAAAGGAAGTTAACACTGTTTCAAGAAATGAGCCAAAGCAACGGAGAAAAACTGTAATTCTGTTAGAGTTTGTGTCTCTATTGTTGTCTTTATTTTCTGCTGTGTGGACACAATGACTGAGAGAAGCCACTAGAGGGTGATAGAGAACACATCATCACATACTTATATAGTATTTCTCTCTTCCTGTAATTCTGTGTTTGAAGGTACTTGTACTTTACTTTAGTATTTCCATTTGTTCCATTTTCATTAATGTAGTGGAGTAAAATTATAAAGCATAACAAATTGACTTTATACTTCTACTTACAGCAGTTTATGTTTTAAATAAAAGAATGAAGATGTTTTGAATAACAGACAGAGAATAAATACATAAATTATTCCAGTCGGTATATTTTCAAAGTACAGTTACTCAAGTACTGTACTTTCAGGTACTTGTACTTTACTTGAGTATTTTCTACTTCTACTCCTTTAGTTACAACTTTAGTTACTTTCCAAATTTTCATAATAAACATGACAAGCTAATAATTATGATATAAAATATGATGCAGTGCTTTATATTGAGAAATTACAAAAACTAAATATATTATAATAAGATAACACTCTGAAAGGAGCATTTCTGTACTGTTGTTATTATGATATTCTAATAAAAATATAAATAATGATTGTTGAATGTTAATTAAATAAAAGTGCCTAAGAAGTCCCCAACATGATTCAGGAGTAACGCTAATGTTTAAAGTTGCATTAATAGGTTTTTGTTGTTGTTTATTGCCACTTTGTCGAATCGGAACAAGCTTATACACGATATATATATATATATTTAATAAACTCTAGACTCTTTAATGATTATCATGAATCATTATTTCGTCTCTTTTAGTTATTTATATATGCTGTTCTGGCTGTAGTTTTTGCTTGTCCTTTGTCTCATCATCATGCCTTGTTCACTTATCTTCTGTTATGTTGCACTAAAAAACAGAAATAAATAATAACAATAATAAATAATCTGTTTAGGAAATACATTCACGTTATTTCCATCGTTTATGCATTTTAGTTAATTCTATATCTCTATTCTGACTCTAGTCTTGTTTAATACCAATTCATTCCCAACATATGAGTTAGTTTTATTAAACATATTTCTACAACAAAATAAATAAATGGAAAAAAAACTCTCTGTGGAATGAGGAGGCATTACATTCAGTCATCTGATCCACTGTAGATAGAAACATATATATATATATATATATATATATATAAGCTGTACATCAGCTGTACAAACTGCCTTCATTCAGAAGATCCCAGGAGAAGTAACGAGAGAACATCTCTGTAACATCTTTATGTTTGGCCACAGTGTTGTCTGGTAAATGTCATTAGTCTGTGATGAAGAGTTCAGAACATGGATGGAAAAGACCGGCCAGGGATGCAGCTCTAACAGAAAATGTCCCCAAGTTCCTCATGAATCCCGTTCATTGTGTGTTTTGTTGTTTGTCGGCGTACTCGGGTGGATGTTCTTCTTCTTTCAACCTGTTGTTCACTCATGGATAGAGCAGATCAGTCATCGTCTCGTCACTCAGAACGAGCCTGAACTCGTGTTCCAGCCCAACTGGACCTCTCCCTCTGTACAGTAGGTACCTCGAGTGCCTTTCTTCAAACAGCAGATAATATTTGTCTCTTGACTTGCACTGTGACTTGTAGAACCTTACTAACCCTCCAGATAACCCTCCCACCCGACCCGACCCGCCCCGCCCTCCCCTGATCTGTCCCATCCCACCGAGACCCGGACCCGGTCCCTTCACCTCAGGCTGCCAGTAGTCGATGCAAGTGGAAACTACATTTCAGATTATGCCGTTTAGATTGACCAGATAGTGTTTTGTTGTTGTTTATTATAGGAGTTGCCTTAAATGTGTTTTATTTTCATTTTTACGTGATTTACATTAAGAAGAAGAAAAAAAGATCGCTGCAGACACTGGCGAAGGTCAGAGGTCGTTTTAATAAAGAGGGATTGTTGATGATGAGATCTTTGCTCGGTGTGACAACCAGTCGTTTTGTGATGCACTTTTGGTTTGACCAGTATTATTATTATTATTATTATTATCATCAGAGTGTAAAATCCGTCAATCGCATTCATCAATCTGGTTCCTGGAGGCGTGTTGGTCCCGACTCGTTGTCCTGTGACTCGTCCATCGTTCCCTCTGTGCCGTGGTTCTTCTTCTTCTTCTTGTGTTTGGGAGGGATGAGTTTGCTAAATCAGGTCATGTGAGCCGCAGCCTGTGTGTGAACAAACTAACCTGCACCCCGACGGGCAGACTTAGCTTACCCGATTAGCAACATCTGTCCACTCAGTCTGGTGGAGCGCATGCCTTCTTATGCAAATTTTTATACAAGATTTGTCAAATCTTTTTAATATGCATTTGTTTTGTTTTTTAAGTTTTTATGTGAAACTCAAGTCACCTTTTTTTCTTTGAACATTCAAACGTGTGCAGTTTAGCGGTGCGGTGGTCATCCAGCGTGAACATTTCTTCCTGACATCATGTTTTAGTGTCGGTTTTGATTTGGCTAATGCACCATGCTGAATGTTGGGATCCCAGCAGGGCTGAGGCCGAGTCCTCGCTTTCTATTTAGTCTAAAAGTGAATTTATCCAAAGAACACTGCAAATGTGCATTTCTGTTTGGAAGCCTTTTACGTAGTCGAAGCATATCATTAGAAGTTAATTTCTGCGTCAGCATCGTGTGCGTTCACCGAGCTGGAAGAAGACCATTAGTGGGCAGCTGAGAGCTCTTCAGTCAGTATGTGAGGACGTCTTATATGCATTAATTCAGACATGTCCAGTTCCTTCTGTGGCCGATTCTTCTGGAAGCATCCTGTAAAGTCGCTCACTCCGACTCTAGTCTTTTTAGTTTTAAAGCGATCAAGTCATGATTGTGGCCTTCTAGTATTCTGTCGATACATGACATCATCAACCCGTTGTTACCGCTCACATCCATCCTGTCCGGATCCAACCGTACACCTGAAGCTTCTTACCTCATCCACAGCTAATTCCATCGGGGGCGTGTTGAGTGCAAAAAAAAAAAAAAAAAAAAATAAAAGAAGTCTTTTTTTAATCTTCCATTTGGTGAGATGCATTGTAGCGATATGAATAAAGAAAAAGTTCACCTGGTGTGCTGAATAATGTGTAAATTGGTAATTACACAATCTGAATATTTGTATAAATGTTTGTATTTTTTCATAATGATTTTGGAAAGGAATGTGTTTATTTTTTTGACTTCTGTTCCAGATGTGTCTTCTGTTGGCCTGACATTGTGACTGGTCTGGTGGGATTCTTACCTCTGTATTGAGCCTCTTCTGTGATGAATTCTTTGTATGCAGTGTTTAGGAAATACTGTAGGGAACATGGGGAGGAGTTGATATTAGGAGCATTTGATCAATTTGTATTTATTTATTTTATCATTTTGTTAATAAATTGTGAAAAGCAGCGTGTCGATTTTGTAACTGTTTTAAATCTGACTAAAGTTCACCTGATAATCAGACGTAAAGGGATTCACCCTTACAAACAAGAAGTTTGTTCAAGTGTGCTATTAGTATTTTTACTATATTCATATACTTTCAGTTTACTTTTTATGTACTTATTAGAGATATACTTAACAAAATTATACTTAAAGGACCCATATTGTAAAAAGTAAGATTTTCATGTCTTTTATATTATAAAGCAGGTTTAAGTGCTTTATAAATACTGTGAAAGTATCAAAGCGCTCAATATACAGAGAAATACACACAGCCCGTATTCAGAAATTGTGCGTTTGAAACAAGCTGTTAGGATTTCTGTCCCATTTGTGATGTCACAAATATACAATATTTAGACCATTACACGGTTTAAAACCTAAACATTCTAAATGTGACCCAGTTTATTCCTGTTTGCAGTGTATGTTAATGACATCAGCTGACAGGAAGTAAACATGGACCCAAACTGTTGCCTAGCAACGCAATTCCGTTGAAATGCACTAAAACGGAGCATTTCAGACAGATGGTAAATACAGGTATATTCAAGCAGACAGAATGAGGAAAATAATTTTTTTTTTAACATTACAGCATGTAAACATGTTTTAGTAGAAACACAAAATACAAATATGAACCTGAAAATGAGCATGATATGGAACCTTTAAGTATACTTGGCTTATACTGACAAGTATACATAAAAGTCTAAGTGTGCTTGGCTTATACTGACAAATAAACAGAGAAGTGTGTGCTTGGCAAATACATAGACAAATTCAAGTATACTTGGCTTATACTGACAAGTATACATAAACGTCTAAGTGTGCTTAGCAAGTACACAGACAAATTCAAGTATACTTGGTTTATACTGACAAGTATACATAAAAGTCTAAGTTTACTTGGCAAGAATACAGAAAAATTCAAGTATACCTGGTTTATACTGAAAAGTTTACAGAAAAGTATATTTGGCTGAGTACCAGATTCGTTCGTGTTTAATTCTGATTTATGACTAAAACAACTTGACACACAGTGCTTCATGAGACACTTTAATTTTCCTGTTGAAGCTTTAATCTCATTTCTAATGATGAATTACAGTGAACAGATGATGTGAAATAAAATCTCTTTAACACTTTACATGAATAAACAAATCAATGTTTGAACCTGCTGTTCAAATACACAGAAACTTCACATTAAAGATATAATCAGTAATCAATAATGGTAAACCAAAGAGTAGCCCCTCCCACCACCATCATGTTACTAAATAAACCCATAATCCATGCAGCCAGGCACAAAGAAACAGGAACTCTGCTGACTGCAATGATGAAGAGTCCGTCTACGACTAACGGGTCCTGAGTTATGGAAGAGGCGGGGCTAAAGTTTAGGGGCGGAGCTATGAGTGTGTATTGGCATGTAAATGTCCTCAGACCTGGACCATAGACCCCGTTCAGACCTGGACCATATAGGCCCCGTTCAGACCTGGACCATAGATCCTGTTCAGACCTGGACCGTAGGCCCTGTTCAGACCTGGACCATAGGCCCTGTTCAGACCTGGACCTGGACCGTAGGCCCTGTTCAGACCTGGACCATAGGCCCCGTTCAGACCTGGACCATATAGGCCCTGTTCAGACCTGGACCATAGATCCTGTTCAGACCTGGACCGTAGGCCCTGTTCAGACCTGGACCATAGGCCCCGTTCAGACCTGGACCATATAGGCCCTGTTCAGACCTGGACCGTAGGCCCTGTTCAAACCTGGACCGTATGCCCCGTTCAGACCTGGACCATAGGCCCCGTTCAGACCTGGACCGTAGGCCCTGTTCTGACCTGGACCATAGAGGCCCCGTTCAGACCTGGACCATAGACCCTGTTCTAGACCTGGACCATAGACCCTGTTCAGACCTGGTTCCAAAGGCCCCGTTCAGACCTGGACCATAGAACCTGTTCAGACCTGGACCATAGACCCTGTTCAGACCTGGACCGTAGGCCCCGTTCAGACCTGGACCATAGGCCCCGTTCAGACCTGGACCATAGACCCTGTTCTAGACCTGGACCATAGACCCTGTTCAGACCTGGTTCCAAAGGCCCCGTTCAGACCTGGACCATAGAACCTGTTCAGACCTGGACCATAGACCCTGTTCAGACCTGGACCGTAGGCCCCGTTCAGACCTGGACCATAGACCCTGTTCAGACCTGGACCATAGAGGCCCCGTTCAGACCTGGACCGTAGGCCCTGTTCAGACCTGGTATTAACATGCGTCCTCAGTGATCACAAGTGGACAGCTCTAAGTACAGGTGTGAACGCACTAAAGACGCATTGAGATCAGATCCCTCAGACCACATTCAGAGGTGGTCTGGGTCTCATATGACCTCATTCTTTTAGCAGTGTGTAGTGAATGTGTTCTGGTCCACATTAAGGACCGTCTACTCTACTGACGTCCCGCTGGGATCCGCAGGTCTCTGAGTCCTCAGGTGAATAGACAGGAAGACGCCTGGCGTCATGGTAACGACCTCTGTGCTCTACTGTATCCTGTCAGTACAACTGTGTTTTATTAAAATATATCTTGTTTCTAGGCTACATATCTACAGACTATCAGACTACTATACACTGTAAAAAAACAAACAAAGTGTAAAATAACGGACATTTTCCGGCAGCAGGGGCGCCAGAAATGTCTGTTAAAAAACGGAAAAATACTGTCCGTTAATTAACATAAATAAACTGTAAAAAAATAAAACAGTAATTATCTTTATATAATTAGTCTTTATTACTGTAATATTATAAGAAATATTTTACTTTTAACATATATATTTATTGTTAGAATAGTCATACACCGTAAATCTAAGACCATTTACATATAAATCTCAAATGAAACATTTAATTTTACGTTGCAAAACCCCGAATTTACATTAACTCTCAGAAGTTTTGCAAAAAAAATCTGTATTTTTACAAGAAATATTTTTAGAATTCCATGAAATCATTTTCTTCTAACATAAATTAATTGTTAAAATAGAGTCATAAACATCTAAAAAACAGAATAATTATCTTTAAAAATGATCAAGAAAAGCTTGAATACAGATATTTACTATTGTGTTTACAAAAAATACTGTAAATCTAAGACCATTTACATATAAATCACAAATGAAGCATGTCATTTTTACATTTTTTTCTGTCATTTTGAAATACAGACAAAAAATGAGTGTGTTTACTACGTGAATATTTACATATAGAGCGGGGAACTGAGATCAGATCACAAGCTTCAATTATTTATCATCATCACCACCATCATCATCATCATCATTATCATCGTCATCATCATCATCATCATCATCATCATCATCATCATCATCATCATCATCTATTTCTGTTGTCCTACAGTCACAGAGACCTTCACTGGTAATACCTTCAGTTCATCCAGAGGGGCAATGAATGGAAACATCCTCTCATTGAAAGTGTGTGTGTAGGTGTGTATGTGTGTGTTAGTATCAGGATCAGAGAACGACAGCTTTCCTTCGTTCAAGTCCAGATTCACTCTGATCCTCTGGAGCTTCTTCTGGACTACGAGATCAGTGGATGGACCTGATGGGGAGAATGCTTTGTATTCACCATCATCGAACCCTATTGTCCATAATCCAGACTCTATGACTCCCTTCCTCTGGACAGACTCTGCTAACACACCCACTGACCAGCATGTACTGTCTCCAACCTGGACGTCCCAGCTTTGAATCCCTGAGTTAAAGCCCTCAGAGCCCAGGACAGAGTAGTAATCATCAAACCTCTCTGGATTATCAGGAAGCTGCTGTCTCTCTCCTTGTCTCACACTGGTCAGATGTTCAGACAGGATCAGTTCTGGATGAGCAGTGTTTGGGTCCAGAATCACAGGAGTGTAGGAGACCATGTCCTTCATCTTGTTCCAGATGTTGAAGGTCAGGTTGCCCAGGTGTTTGGCCTGGTCTATCAGAGCTCCTGAGAGCAGCTGTGGATCCTCCAGCAGGGGGCGCTGCTGGACTCTTTCCACTGCAGCCTTGTAGTTGAGCAGGAATGAGACGTCTTCAGCTCTCACCTCGTCCTCTGTGGCTCTGACTGTGTCTGAAAGAGCTGCTATCTCTCTGCTCACAGCCTCCATCTTCTCCTTCATCATCTGACTCTTCTGCTCCTCTTCCTCCCTCAGTGCAGCCATCCTGGCCTCCTCTTCCTCTTCTAGAAACTGGTGAAGCTTCTTAAACTGCTCCTTAATCTGCCTCTCTGTGTGTCGGGCCTGGACCTTCATGTGTTCTGCTGTTTGATCAAACTTCACTTTAACTTCTTCAAAAACCTTTAACTTCTTCTTTAAGGGCTTCAGATTTTCCTGAAGTTCCTTCTTGTGTTGTCGTGCAGCTTCATCGATGGGTCTCTGATCTCTCTCCTGTAAGAAACTCTCACACACGTTCTTTAAATCCAAGTTAGGAGGTAGGAATTCCTTTGAATGTCTTCTCTTACAAAGTGGACACTCTTGGAAGTGTTTCCCTGTCCACCAGCTCTGCAGACAGACTTTACAGAAGCTGTGGCTACATGACAGGATGACAGGATCTTTAAAGATGTCGTGGCAGACAGAACAGCAGAGATCGTCCTCTAATCTGGAAGCCATTTAGTCTCTGAGTGAAGCTGAAAACACAGCAGGCAGACGGCTCAGCCACTTCCTGTTCCCTGAAAGTTACTTTCACTTTGAGACTTTGTTCTAGTAAATCTCTGGTTCAGTTTGTGGATTCAGCAGCTGGTTGAAGTGGTAGTATTCCAGTATTCCCAGTATTCCCAGTATTCCTAGTATTCCCAGTATTCCCTCCTGTAGATGTCCTCTCTCAGTGGAAGTGGTGGTTTTGGTCTGAAGGTGAATCTTATCGTCCGTCTCTCAGTGTGTGTGTGTGTGTGTGTCGTCCGAGTGAGGCAGAATAACATCCTGTTTCCTGGTTTGTCCAGAGGATATTAAATGAAGGCTGATACGCTGTCTTTGACCTCGTGGAGTTCTGACTCATGTTCAGTGTGACTGGAGCTGTGATGTTGGAGGGTTACAGCAGAGGGTACTAGAAATAAAGGGATGGTTCCCACTCAGGTGCTCTTTGGGTGGACTCGGACTGACTGACCTTTTTGGGTATGATTTCTATTTAAATTTCATTTTTCAACATGCTTTTGTATTAACCCTCTGATACCCGACCAACTTTACTGTTTTTCAGTTTTAAAACTAGAGTGAAGATACTGGTATCTAGAAAACCTAAAGAATCCATTGGTACCAACCATGTCATACTAGCTTGTCAGGAAGGAGGCTAAATAACGTTCCAAACTTACGCCATCCATCCTCTGAATGCTCTAGGTCTCTAGTTTGTGGCTGTAAAGTTTCATGAGGCTGTGATTATCCTAGAGGTCACCACAGGTCATTTTATACACTGAGGTCACGTTTCAAAAACTGGTCTCACTACAATGAAATGTCTACTATGGGGACTAACATCATCACACATGAATACAGCTGGGCTCATTGGATCCACAAGAGTCTCAGCTTTACAGTGATACCCAATGTATGTAATTCAAGACTGTTTATGGACCCCAGTATGCAGAAATATTTAGATACACTATTTTAGAAAAGGAGAGAACAACACATTTATACTGCATTCAAAAACCTGCATGTGATTATCATAAAGTGGGCATGTCTGTAAAGGGGAGACTCGTGGGTACCCATAGAACCCATTTTCATTTACATATCTGGAGGTCAGAGGTCAAGGGACCCCTTTGAAAATGGCCATGCCAGTTTGGAGCGTTATTTAACCTCCTTCTCTACAAGCTAGTATGACACGGTTGGTACCAATGGATTCTTTAGGTTTTCTAGTTTCAGATGATACCAGTATCTAAGTTTTCGCTTTGGCTCAATTCTCATATGAGAATTATTTTTTTCAAGACAATGAGCTCAAATCTCTGAACAATTAGTTTGTCGTTCACAACAGATTATAATTTCTCATTCAGTCAAGCAAATTTCACGTGTTTTGTCTCATGTGTGCCAAAGAGTGATTACAATAACTACTTTCACATGTCTGCTGATCAAAACTGATGAGTTGACTCTCAGTGAGATTAAACATGTTCTGTTCACTGTACATTACTTTTTGTTGTTTATAATACATGTAACACATTGCTACACAAATACATTAACTATAAACACATGTACATATCTGTGTACTATTGTACAGTATTGACTTTTCCCAGTAAACTTTGACCAACTGTTGAAATGTGAATGTATAAAGCTCTGTGTGATATATAACAGCCTTCAGCTAGACAGAACTGACATCCTGGTGTAGTACAGTAAGCAGTCAGTGTCAACAAAACAGATATTAATATATAAGAAACATTTCCAGGGTTGATGGTGAAAACATACGTAATCATTTTGACCAGTCCGGCTCACATGATGACAAAACAACTTTTCATTTTGGTGCCGTTGGTCAGTTCACTGACACAATAACTCGATTTTGAAGCATGAATGAAGAGTTTTGCGTGATTTACTACGTTTTGCAGACATGTCATAGAGTTGTGATGTGTGGGACCCACAGTAATGTTAGACATAGTGATGGACACTGGACACCCCCCATTCTCATTCTCATGTATATATTATGTATTGTTTTATTTTCATTCTCATGAATATGTTATGTATTGTTTTATTTTTAATCTGATATGTGTATGTGCACTGGCAACTAATATGCTGGTAGGATTATCTGTGGTTATAAAGAGTAAAAGTCATACAGGCACTTCGGGCAGCTACGGGGTCTTTGGGTGAGATGCAGGAGCGCGAGAGCGTCATTCAGCAGACGTATCGGCAGAATGTAGCCGCGCAATGCTAATGTGCTATGTTTCTGTGTTTCCAGGTGAGCTAAAGTAGTTAAAAGATGTATAAAAGTAGCGACACAGATGTATAAAGAATGTGTATGAATAAGGGACCAGCGGTAATGTAAACATGAGGTTTATAACGGAGTGTTGCAAGCTGTGAGAAGTATGTTGTGTGTAATAGTGTTAGCCGTTTGCTAATGAGGACATTTATAGTGTAGCCAACAGGGGCCTGCTAGGATATGGGTTGTGAGTGTACAGAACATGGTCAGTGTGAATGTGTTTTGAAGATTATACAGGAAGCAGACATGTTATGTTTATTGTGAATGTTTATGGAAAGCGTCATTCAGCAGACGTATCGGCAGAATGTAGCCGCGCAATGCTAATGTGCTGTGTTTCTGTGTTTCCAGAGAAGAAGTAAAGATTTATTTTAAACTCATGCACGCCTGGAAGTCACTTTGTGTCCAAGTGTGCAACAGATGTCCCATCAAACAGTTGTGATAATTGCATTTACAGTTTGAGAAAGTTAAGACTGTTTCAAGAAATGAGCCAAAGCGACTGAGAAAAACTTCTGTTAGAGTTTGTGTCTCTATTGTTGTCTTTATTTTCTGCTGTGTGGACACAATGACTGAGAGGAGCCACTAGAGGGAGATAGAGAACACATCATCACATACTTATATAAAGAGCTCTACTGTATCCTGTCAGTACAACTGTGTTTTATTAAAATATATCTTGTTTCTAGGCTACATATCTACAGACTATCAGACTACTATACACTGTAAAAAAAAAGAAAAGTGTAAAATAACGGAAATTTTCCGGCAGCAGGGGCGCCAGAAAATGTCTGTTAAAAAACGGAAAAATACTGTCTGTTAATTAACATAAATAAACTGTAAAAAAAACCCAGTAATTATCTTTATATAATTAGCCTTTATTACTGTAATATTATAAGAAATATTTTACTTTTAACATATATATGTATTATTAGAATAGTCATACACCGTAAATCTAAGACCATTTACATATAAACCACAAATGAAACATTAAATAAAAAAAATAAAAAAATTCTTTCATTTGGAAATACAGACAAAAAATGTAAAATTTCTTGAAAAAAAAAGTACTTTTTTTAAAGTGTAGTCAGGGGAAGGTCATTATTATCAGACTGTTGGAGATGTGTCTTTTTTTTTTTTCTGCTGCTTTACACGGAGCTGATACCCGCTCACTCTCTCACATCCCTTCTTTACATATAGAGCGGGGAAGTCACCATCATCATCATCATCATCATCATCTATTTCTGTTGTCCTACAGTCACAGAGACCTTCACTGGTAAAATCTGCAGTGGGAGATTCACAGTGCCAATATATGGAAACATCCTCTCAGTGAAAGTGTATGTGTGTGTTAGTATCAGGATCAGAGAACGACAGCTTTCCTTCGTTCCAGTCCAGATTCACTCTGATCTTCTGGAGCTTCTTCTGCACTACGAGAACAGTGAATGGACCTGGTGGGGAGAATGTTTTGTATTCACCATCACTGAACAATATTGTCCATAATCCAGAGTGTATGACTCCCTTCCTCTGGGCAGACTCTGCTAACACACCCAGTTCCCAAAATTTACTGTCTCCAACCTGGACGTCCCAGCTGTGAGTCCCTGAGTTAAAGCCCTCAGAGCCCAGGACAGAGTAGTCACCATCAATCCTCTCTGGATTATCAGGAAGCTGCTGTTCCTCTCCTCGTCTCACACTGGTCAGATCTTCAGACGGGATGAGTTTAGGATCAGCAGTGTTTGGGTCCAGAATCACAGGAGTGTAGGAGACCATGTCCTTCATCTTGTTCCAGATGTTGAAGGTCAGGTTGCCCAGGTGTTTGGCCTGGTCTATCAGCTCCTGAGAGCAGCTGTGGATCCTCCAGCAGGGGGCGCTGCTGGACTCTCCACTGCAGCCTTGTAGTTGAGCAGGAATGAGACGTCTTCAGCTCTCAGCTCGTCCTCTGTGGCTCTGACTGTGTCTGAAAGAGCTGCTATCTCTCTGCTCACAGCCTCCCATCTTCTCCTTCATCATCTGACTCTTCTGCTCCTCTTCCTCCCTCAGTGCAGCCATCCTGGCCTCCTCTTCCTCTTCTAGAAACTGGTGAAGCTTCTTAAACTGCTCCTTAATCTGCCTCTCTGTGTGTCGGGCCTGGACCTTCATGTGTTCTGCTGTTTGATCAAACTTCACTTTAACTTCTCCTTTAAGGGCTCCAGAATTTCTTGAAGTTCCTTCTTGTGTTGTCGTGCAGCTTCATCGATGGGTCTGAATCTGTGATTTGTGTGTTTTTCTGAATCTCTGCAGACGACACACACCGGCTGCTGATGGTCCAGACAGAAGAGTTTGAGTTTCTCAGAGTGCAGACTGCAGAGAGCCTCTGAAGATCTCTGATCTCTCTCCTGTAAGAAACTCTCACACACGTTCTTTAAAGCCAAGTTAGAAGGTGGTAAGCCCTTTGAATGTCTTTTCTTACAAAGTGGACACTAAATGAGTGCACATTAAATGAAGGCTGAGACGCCGTCTTTGACCTCGTGGAGTTCTGACTCATGCTCAGTGTGACTGGAGCTGTGATGTTGGAGGGTTACAGCAGAGGGTGCTAGAAATAAAGGGATGGTTCCCACTCAGGTGCTCTTTGGGTGGACTCGGACTGACTGAACTTTTTGGGTATGATTTCTATTTAAATTTCATTTTTCAACATACTTTTCTATTAACCCGCTGAGACTCGACACACTTTACTGCTTTTCAATTTTAAAACTAGAGTGAAGATACTGGTATTTAGAAAACCTAAAGAATCCATCGGTACCAACCATGTCATACTAGTTTGTCAGGAAGGAGGCTAAATAACGTTCCAAACTTACTCCATCCATCCTCTGAATGCTCTAGGTCTCTAGTTTGTGGCTGCAAAGTTCCATGAGGCTGTGATTATCCTAGAGGTCACCGCAGGTCATTTTATACACTGAGGTCACGTTTCAAAAACTGGTCTCACTACAATGAAATGTCTACTATGGGGACTAACATCATCACACATGAATACAGTTGGGCTCATTGGATCCACAAGAGTCTCATCTTTACAGTGATACCCAATTTATGTAATTCAAGACTGTTTATGGACCCCAGTATGCAGAAATATTCAAACACACCATTTTAGAATAGGAGAGAAAAACACATTTCTACTGCATTCAAAAAACTGCATGTGATTATCATAAAGTGGGCATGTCTGTAAAGGGGAGACTCGTGGGTACCCATAGAACCCATTTTCATTCACATATCTGGAGTTCAGAGGTCAAGGGACCCCTGATGAGTTGACTCTCAGTGAGATTAAACATTTTCTGTTCACTGTACATGACTTTTTGTTGTTTATAATACATGTAACACATTGCTACACAAATACATTTACTATAAACACATGTACATATCTGTGTACTATTGTACAGTATTGACTTTTCCCAGTAAACTTTGACCAACTGTTGAAATGTGAATGTAAAAAGCTCTGTGTGATATATAACAGCCTTCAGCTAGACAGAACTGACATCCTGGTGTAGTACAGTAAGCAGTCAGTGGCAACAAAACAGATATTAGTATATAAGAAACATTTCCAGGGTAGATGATGACAAAACAACTTTTCATTTTGGTGCTGTTAGCCAGTTTACTGACACAATAACTATATTTTGAAGCATGAATGAAGTGTTTAGCGTGATTTACTACGTTTTGCAGACATGTAATAGAGTTGTGATGTCCCATCAAACAGTTGTGATAATTGCATTTACAGTTTAGAGAAAGTTAAGACTGTTTCAAGAAATGAGCCAAAGCGACTGAGATAAACTGTAGTTCTGTTAGAGTTTGTGTCTCTATTGTTGTCTTTATTTTCTGCTGTGTGGACACAATGACTGAGAGGAGCCACTAGAGGGTGATAGAGAACACATCATCACATACTTATATAGTATTTCTCTCTTCCTGTAATTCTGTGTTTGAAGGTACTTGTACTTTACTTGAGTATTTCCATTTGTTCCATTTTCATTAATGTAGTGGGAGTAAAAGTATAAAGCATAAAAATGTGACTTTATACTTCTACTTACAGCATTTTATGTTTTAAATAAAAGAATGAAGATGTTCTGAATAACAGACAGAGATTAAATATATAAGTTATTCCAATCAGTATATTTTCAAAGTACAGTTACTCAAGTACTGTACTTTCAGGTACTTATACTTTTCTTGAGTATCTTCTACGTCTACTCCTTTAGTTACAACTTTAGTTACTTTCCAAATTTTCATAATAAACATGACAAGCTAATAATTATGATATTAAATATGATGCAGTGCTTTATATTGTCAAATTACAACAACAAAATATATTATAATAATATAACACTCTGAAAGGAGCATTTCTGTACTGTTGTTATTATGATATTTTAATAAAAATATAAATAATGATTTTTGAATGTTAATTAAATAAAAGTGCCTAAGAAGTCCCCAACATGATTCAGGAGTAACGCTAATGTTTAAAGTTGCATTAATAAGTTTTTGTTGTTGTTTTTTGCCACTTAGTCGAATCGGAACAAACTTAACCACTATATATATATTTAATAAACTCTATACTTTTTAATGATTATCATGAATCATTATTTTGTCTCTTTTAGTTATTTATATATGCTGTTCTGGCTGTAGTTTTTGCTTGTCCTCTGTCTCATCATCATGCCTTGTTCACTTATCTTCTGTTATGTTGAACTAAAAAACAGAAATAAATAATAACAATAATAAATAATCTGTTTAGGAAATACATTCATGTTATTTCCATCGTTTATGCATTTTAGTTAATTCTATAGCTCTATTCTGACTCTAGTCTTGTTTAATGCCAATTCTTGCAGAAATCTCCAAATGTCAAAAGGTTTTGATCCCAAATCACAGCATGGCTTTTTCTATGGTGTTCCTCAAGGTCTTGGTGTCTTAATGTGGTATTATTGAGGGAGTATTGATTATTTTTATTAATTCTCCAGTGGTAAAAAATTGATAAATTTAGATGTGTCTTCTGTTGGCCTGACATTGTGACTGGTCTGGTGGGATTCTTACCTCTGTATTGAGCCTCTTCTGTGATGAATTCTTTGTATGCAGTGTTTAGGAAATACTGTAGGGAACATGGGGAGGAGTTGATATTAGGAGCATTTGATCAATTTGTATTTATTTATTTTATCATTTTGTTAATAAATTGTGAAAAGCAGCGTGTCGACTTTGTAACTGTTTTAAATCTGGCTAAAGTTCACCTGATAATCAGACGTAAAGGGATTCACCCTTACAAACAAGAAGTTTGTTCAAGTGTGCTATTAGTATTTTTATTATATTCATATACTTTCGGATTACTTTTTATGTACTTATTAGAGATATACTTAACAAAATTATACTTAAAGGACCCATATTGTAAAAAGTAAGATTTTCATGTCTTTTATATTATAAAGCAGGTTTAAGTGCTTTATAAATACTGTGAAAGTATCGAAGCGCTCAATATACAGAGAAATACACACAGCCCGTATTCAGAAATTGTGCGTTTGAAACAAGCTGTTAGGATTTCTGTCCCATTTGTGATGTCACAAATATACAATATTGAGACCATTACACGGTTTAAAACCTTAACATTCTAAATGTGTCCCAGTTTATTCCTGTTTGCAGTGTATGTTAATGACATCAGCTGACAGGAAGTAAACATGGACCCAAACTGTTGCCAGGCAACACAATTCCGTTGAAATGCACTAAAACGGAGCATTTCAGACAGAGGGTAAATACAGGTATATTCAAGCAGACATAATGAGGAAAATAAAGTTTTTTTTTTAACATAACAGCAGGTAAACTTGTTTTAGTAGAAACACAAAATACAAGTATGAACCTGAAAATGAGCACGATATGGGACCTTTAAGTGTACTTGGCTTATACTGACAAGAATACATAAAAGTCTCAGTGTGCTTGGCAAGTATACAGAAAAATTCAAGTATACTTGGCTTATATGAGAAGTATACAGAAAAGTCTAAGTGTACTTGGCTTATACTGAAAAGTTTACAGAAAAGTATATTTAGCTGAGTACCAGATTCGTTCGTGTTTATTTCTGATTTATGACTAAATCAACTTGACACACAGTGCTTCATGAGACACTTTAATTTTCCAGTTGAAGCTTTAATCTCATTTCTAATGATGAATTACAGTGAACAGATGATGTGAAATAAAATCTCTTTAACACTTTACATGAATAAACAAATCAATGTTTGAACCTGCTGTTCAAATACACAGAAACTTCACATTAAAGATATAATCAATAATCAATAATGGTAAACCAAAGAGTAGCCCCTCCCACCACCATCATGTTACTAAATAAACCCATAATCCATGCAGCCAGGCACAAAGAAACAGGAACTCTGCTGACTGCAATGATGACGAGTCCGTCTACGACTAACGGGTCCTGAGTTATGGAAGAGGCGGGGCTAAAGTTTAGGGGCGGGGCTATGAGTGTGTATTGGCATGTAAAGGTCCTCAGACCTGGACCATAGACCTGGTTCAGACCTGGACTATAGGCCCTGTTCAGACCTGGACCATATAGGCCCTGTTCAGACCTGGACCATATAGGCCCCGTTCAGACCTGGACCATAGGCCCTGTTTAGACCTGGACCATAGGCCCCGTTCAGATCTGGACCATATAGGCCCTGTTCAGACCTGGACCATAGGCCCCGTTCAGACCTGGACCATAGGCCCTGCTCAGACCTGGACCATATAGGCTCTGTTCAGACCTGGTCCGTAGAACCTGTTCAGACCTGGACCGTAGGCCCTGTTCAGACCTGGACCGTAGGCCCTGTTCAGACCTGGACTATAAAAGTCCTGTTCAAACCTAGACTATATAGGCCCTGTTCAGACCTGGACCATAGGCCCCGTTCAGACCTGGACCATATAGGCCCTGTTCAGACCTGGACTTTAGGCACTCTTCAGACCTGGACCATAGGCCCTGTTCAGACCTGGACCATAGGCCCCGTTCAGACCTGGACTTTAGGCCCTGTTCAGACCTGGACCGTAGGCCCTGTTCAGACCTGGACTTAAGGCCCTGTTCAGACCTGGACCATAGGCCTTGTTCAGACCTGGACTTTAAGCACTCTTCAGACTTGGACCATAGGCCCTGTTCAGACCTGGACCGTATGCCCCGTTCAGACCTGGACCATAGGCCCCGTTCAGACCTGGACCGTAGGCCCTGTTCTGACCTGGACCATAGAGGCCCCGTTCAGACCTGGACCATAGACCCTGTTCTAGACCTGGACCATAGACCCTGTTCAGACCTGGTTCCAAAGGCCCCGTTCAGACCTGGACCATAGAACCTGTTCAGACCTGGACCATAGACCCTGTTCAGACCTGGACCGTAGGCCCCGTTCAGACCTGGACCATAGACCCTGTTCAGACCTGGACCGTAGTCCCTGTTCAGACCTGGACCGTAGTCCCTGTTCAGACCTGGACCGTAGGCCCTGTTCAGACCTGGACCGTAGGTCCTGTTCAGACCTGGACCGTAGTCCCTGTTCAGACCTGGACCGTAGGCCCTGTTCAGACCTGGACTTTAGGCCCTGTTCAGACCTGGACCATAGTCCCCGTTCAGACCTGGACTTTAGGCCCTGTTCAGACCTGGTATTAACATGCGTCCTCAGTGATTACAAGTGGACAGCTCTAAGTACAGGTGTGAACGCACTAAAGACGCATTGAGATCAGATCCCTCAGACCACATTCAGAGGTGGTCTGGGTCTCATATGACCTCATTCTTTTAGCAGTGTGTAGTGAATGTGTCCTGGTCCACATTAAGGACCGTCTACTCTACTGACGTCCCGCTGGGATCCGCAGGTCTCTGAGTCCTCAGGTGAATAGACAGGAAGACGCCTGGCGTCATGGTAACGACCTCTGTGCTCTACTGTATCCTGTCAGTACAACTGTGTTTTATTTAAATATATCTTGTTTCTAGGCTACAAATCTACAGACTATCAGACTACTATACACTGTAAAAAAACAAAGTGTAAAATAACGGACATTTTCCGTCAGCAGGGGCGCCAGAAAATGTCTGTTAAAAAACGGAAAAATACTGTCCATTAATTAACATAAATAAACTGTAAAAAAACAAAACAAAACAGTAATTATCTTTATATAATTAGCCTTTATTACTGTAATATTACAAGAAATATTTTACTTTTAACATATATTTATTTTTGAAATATTCATACACCGTAAATCTAAGACCATTTACATATAAATCACAAATGAAACATTTAATTTTACTTTGCAAAAGCCCAAATTTACATTAACTCTCAGAAGTTTTGCAAAAACAATCTGTATTTTTACAAGAAATATTTTTAGAATTCCATGAAATCCTTTTCTTCTAACATAAATGAATTGTTAAAATAGAGTCATGAACATCTAAAAAACAGAATAATTATCTTTAAAAATGATAAAAAAAAGCTTAAATACAGATATTTACTCTTGTGATTACAAAAAATACTGTAAATCTAAGACCATTTACATATAAATCACAAATGAAACATATAATTTTTCCATTTTTTTTCTTGTCATTTTGAAATACAGACAAAAAATTTAAAATTTCTTGAAAAAAAATTGTAGCAAGTGTTTTTTTTTAAAGTGTAGTCAGGGGAAGGTCATTATTATCAGACTGTTGGAGATGTGTCTGTGTTTTTGTTCTGCTGCTTTACACGGAGCTGATACCCGCTCGCTCTGTCTCACATCCCCGGCTCTCTGCCGGTACAATAACCTTTTATTTTGATGTTAATAAAATGTACCTGAATTCACAAATATGTAGGATATTACTACTGACATTCCTGTAATGTTACATCACAACGTCTGCGGTAGTAGCCGTGTGTTTACTACGTGTTTATTTACATATAGAGCGGGGAAGTCACCATCATCACCATCATCATTAACATCATCACCATCATCATCACCATCATCATCAACATCATCACCATCACCATCACCATCACCATCACCATCACCATCACCATCACCATCACCATCATCACCATCACCATCACCATCACCATCATCATCATCATCATCTATTTCTGTTGTCCTACAGTCACAGAGACCTTCACTGGTAAAACCTTCAGTGAGAATTCTTCCCAACTGGCAAAGAATGGAAACATCCTCTCAGTGAAAGTGTGTGTGAAGGTGTGTATGTGTGTGTTAGTATCAGGATCAGAGAACGACAGCTTTCCTTTGTTCAAGTCCAGATTCACTCTGATCCTCTGGAGCTCCTTCTGGACTACGAGATCAGTGGATTCATCTGATGGGGAGAATGCTCTGTATAAATCCTCATAGCACCCTATTCTCCATAATCCAGACTCTATGTTTCCCTTCCTCTGGACAGACTCTGCTAACACACCCAGTTCACAGTATATACTGAGAACAACGTCCCAGCTGTGAGTCCCTGAGTTAAAGCCCTCAGAGCCCAGGACAGACCAGTTTTCACCATCAAACCTCTCTGGATTATCAGGAAGCTGCTGTTTCACTCCTCCTCTCACACTGGTCAGATCTTCAGACAGGATGAGTCTTGGATGAGCAGTGTTTGGGTCCAGAATCACAGGAGTGTAGGAGACCATGTCTTTCATCTTGTTCCAGATGTTGAAGGTCAGGTTGCCCAGGTGTTTGGCCTGGTCTATCAGAGCTCCTGAGAGCAGCTGTGGATCCTCCAGCAGGGGGCGCTGCTGGACTCTTTCCACTGCAGCCTTGTAGTTGAGCAGGAATGAGACGTCTTCAGCTCTCAGCTCGTCCTCTGTGGCTCTGAATGTGTCTGAAAGAGCTGCTATCTCTCTGCTCACAGCCTCCACCATCTGACTCTTCTGCTCCTCTTCCTCCCTCAGTGCAGCCATCCTGGCCTCCTCTTCTTCTTCTAGAAACTGGTGAAGCTTCTTAAACTGCTCCTTAATCTGCCTCTCTGTGTGTCGGGCCTGGACCTTCATGTATTCTGCTGTTTGATCAAACTTCACTTTAACTTCTTCAAAAACCTTTAACTTCTCCTTTAAGGGCTCCAGAGTTTCCTGAAGTTTCTTCTTGTGTTGTCGTGCAGCTTCATCGATGGGTCTGAATCTGTGGTTGGTGTGTTTTTCTGAATCTCTGCAGACGACACACACCGGCTGCTGATGGTCCAGACAGAAGAGTTTGAGTTTCTCAGAGTGCAGACTGCAGAGAGCCTCTGAAGATCTCTGAGCTCTCTCCTGTAAGACACTCTCACACACGTTCTTTAAAGCCAAGTTAGGAGGTAGAAAGCCCTTTGAATGTCTTCTCTTACAAAGTGGACACTCTTGGACGTGTTTCTCTGTCCACCAGCTCTGCAGACAGACTTTACAGAAGCTGTGGCTACATGACAGGATGACAGGATCTTTAAAGATGTCGTGGCAGACAGAACAGCAGAGATCGTCCTCTAATCTGGAAGCCATTTAGTCTCTGAGTGAAGCTGAAAACACAGCAGGCAGACGGCTCAGCCACTCCCTGTTCCCTGAAAGTTACTTTAACTTTGAGTCTTTGTTCTTGTAAAACTCTGGTTCAGTTTGTGGATTCAGCAGCTGGTTGAAGTGGTAGTATTCCAGTATTCCCAGTATTCCCTCCTGTAGATGTCCTCTCTCAGTGGAAGTGGTGGTTTTGGTCTGAAGGTGAATCTTATCGTCCGTCTCTCAGTGTGTGTGTCTGTGTGTGTGTGTGTGTGTGTGTGTGTGTGTGTGTATGTGTGTGTGTGTGTGTGTGTGTGTGTGTGTCGTCCCAGTGAGGCAGAATAACAATCTGTTTCCTGGTTTGTCAAAGGGATATTAAATGAGGGCTGAAACGCCGTGTTTGACCTCGTGGAGTTCTGACTCATGCTCAGTGTGACTGGAGCTGTGATGTTGGAGGGTTCCAGCAGAGGGTGCTAGAAATAAAGGGATGGTTCCCACTCAGGAGCTCTTTGGGTGGACTCGGACTGACTGAACTTTTTGGGTATGATTTCTATTTCAATTTCATTTTTCAACATGCTTTTGTATTTACCCGCTGAGACCCGACCAACATTACTGTTTTTCAGTTTTAAAACTAGAGTGAAGATACTGGTATCTGTAAAACCTAAAGAATCCATTGATACCAACCATGTCATACTAGCTTGTCAGGAAGGAGGCTAAATAACGCTCCAAACTTACGCCATCCATCCTCTGAATGCTCTAGGTCTCTAGTTTGTGGCTGTAAAGTTTCATGAGGCTGTGATTATCCTAGAGTTCACCACAGGTCATTTTATACAGTGAGTTCACGTTTTAAAAACTGCTCTCACTACAATGAAATGTCTACTACGGGGACTAACATCATCACACATGAATACAGTTGGGCTCATTGGATCCACAAGAGTCTCAGCTTTACAGTGATACCCAATTTATGTAATTCAAGACTGTTTATGGACCCCAGTATGCAGAAATATTTAAATACACCATTTTAGAATAGGAGAGAAAAACACATTTATACTGCATTCAAAAACCTGCATGTGATTATCATAAAGTGGGCATGTCTGTAAAGGGGAGACTCGTGGGTACCCATAGAACCCATTTTCATTCACATATCTGGAGGTCAGAGGTCAAGGGACCCCTTTGAACATGGCCATGACAGTTTGGAGCGTTATTTAACCTCCTTCTCTACAAGCTAGTATGACACGGTTGGTACCAATGGATTCTTTAGGTTTTCTAGTTTCAGATGATACCAGTATCTAAGTATTCGCTTTGGCTCAATTCTCGTATGAGAATTATTTTTTTTCAAGACAATGAGCTCAAATCTCTGAACAATTAGTTTGTCGTTCACAACAGATTCAAATTTCTCATTCAGTCAAGCAAATTTCACGTGTTTTGTCTCATGTGTGCCAAAGAGTGATTATAATAACTACTTTCACATGTCTGCTGATCAAAACTGATGAGTTGACTCTCAGTGAGATTAAACATGTTCTGTTCACTGTATATGACTTTTTGTTGTTTATAATACATGTAACACATTGCTACACAAATACATTTACTATAAACACATGTACATATCTGTGTACTATTGTACAGTATTGACTTTTCCCAGTAAACTTTGACCAACTGTTGAAATGTGAATGTAAAAAGCTCTGTGTGATATATAACAGCCTTCAGCTAGACAGAACTGACATCCTGGTGTAGTACAGTAAGCAGTCAGTGTCAACAAAACAGATATTAGTATATAAGAAACATTTCCAGGGTTGATGGTGAGAAAACACGTAATCATTTTGACCAGTCCGGCTCACATGATGACAAAACAACTTTTCATTTTGGTGCCGTTGGCCAGTTTACTGACACAATAACTAGATTTTGAAGCATGAATGAAGAGTTTTGCGTGATTTACTACGTTTTGCAGACATGTAATAGAGTTGTGATGTCCCATCAAACAGTTGTGATAATTGCATTTACAGTTTAGAGAAAGTTAAGACTGTTTCAAGAAATGAGCCAAAGCGACTGAGAAAAACTGTAATTCTGTTAGAGTTTGTGTCTCTATTGTTGTCTTTATTTTCTGCTGTGTGGACACAATGACTGAGAGGAGCCACTAGAGGGAGATAGAGAACACATCATCACATACTTATATAGTATTTCTCTCTTCCTGTAATTCTGTGTTTGAAGGTACTTGTACTTTACTTGAGTATTTCCATTTGTTCCATTTTCATTAATGTAGTGGAGTAAAAGTAAAAAGCATAAAAATGTGACTTTATACTTCTACTTACAGCAGTTTATGTTTTAAATAAAAGAATGAAGATGTTTTGAATAACAGACAGAGAATAAATATATAAGTTATTCCAATCGGTATATTTTCAAAGTACAGATACTCAAGTACTGTACTTTCAGGTACTTGTACTTTACTTGAGTATTTTCTACTTCTACTCTTTTAGTTACAACTTTAGTTACTTTCCAAATTTTCATAATAAACATGACAAGCTAATCATTATGATATAAAATATGATGCAGTGCTTTATATTGACAAATTACAACAACAAAATATATTATAATAAAATAACACTCTGAAAGGAGCATTTCTGTACTGTTGTTATTATGATATTCTAATGAAAATATAAATAATGATGGTTGAATGTTAATTAAATAAAAGTGCCTAAGAAGTCCCCAACATGATTCAGGAGTAACGCTAATGTTTAAAGTTGCATTAATAGGTTTTTGTTGTTGTTTTTTGCCACTTAATCGAATCGGAACAAGCTTATACATGATATATATATATATTTAATAAACTCTAGACTCTTTAATGATTATCATGAATCATTATTTTGTCTCTTTTAGTTATTTATATATGCTGTTCTGGCTCTAGTTTTTGCTTGTCCTCTGTCTCATCATCATGCCTTGTTCACTTATCTTCTATTATGTTGCACTAAAAAACAGAAATAAATTAACAATAATAAATAATCTGTTTAGGAAATACATTCACGTTATTTCCATCGTTTATGCATTTTAGTTAATTCTATATCTCTATTCTGACTCTAGTCTTGTTTAATGCCAATTCATTCCCAACATATGAGTTAGTTTTATTAAAAATATTTCTACAACAAAATAAATAAATGGAAAAAAAACTCTGTGGAGTGAGGTGGCATTACATTCAGTCATCTAATCCACTGTAGATAGAAACATATCATATATATATATATATATATATATCAGCTGTACATCAGCTGTACAAACTGCCTTCATTCAGAAGATCCCAGGAGAAGTAACGAGAGAACATCTCTGTAACATCTTTATGTTTGGCCACAGTGTTGTCTGGTAAATGTCATTAGTCTGTGATGAAGAGTTCAGAACATGGAAGGAAAAGACCGGCCAGGGATGCAGCTCTAACAGAAAATGTCCCCAAGTTCCTCATGAATCCCGTTCATTGTGTGTTTTGTTGTTTGTCGGCGTACTCGGGTGGATGTTCTTCTTCTTTCAACCTGTTGTTCACTCATGGATAGAGCAGATCAGTCATCGTCTCGTCACTCAGAACGAGCCTGAACTCGTGTTCCAGCCCAACTGGACCTCTCCCTCTGTACAGTAGGTACCTCGAGTGCCTTTCTTCAAACAGCAGATAATATTTGTCTCTTGACTTGCACTGTGACTTGTAGAACCTTACTAACCCTCCAGATAACCCTCCCACCCGACCCGACCCGCCCTCCCCTGGTCTGTCCCATCCCACCGAGACTCGGACCCGGTCCCTTCACCTCAGGCTGCCAGTAGTCGATGCAAGTGGAAACTACATTTCAGATTATGCCGTTTAGATTGACCAGATAGTGTTTTGTTGTTGTTTATTATAGGAGTTGCCTTAAATGTGTTTTATTTTCATTTTTACATGATTTACATTGAGAAGAAGAAAAAAAGATCGCTGCAGACGCTGGCGAAGGTCAGAGGTCGTTTTAATAAAGAGGGATTGTTGATGATGAGATCTTTGCTCGGTGTGACAACCAGTCGTTTTGTGATGCACTTTTGGTTTGACCAGTATTATTATTATTAATATTATTATTATTATTATTATTATCAGAGTGTAAAATCCGTCAATCGCATTCATGAATCTGGTTCCCGGAGGCGTGTTGGTCCCGACTCGTTGTCCTGTGACTCGTCCATCGTTCCCTCTGTGCCGTGGTTCTTCTTCTTCTTCTTGTGTTTGGGAGGGATGAGTTTGCTAAATCAGGTCATGTGAGCCGCAGCCTGTGTGTGAACAAACTAACCTGCACCCCGACGGGCAGACTTAGCTTACCCGATTAGCAACATCTGTCCACTCAGTCTGGTGGAGCGCATGCCTTCTTATGCAAATTTTTATACAAGATTTGTCAAATCTTTTTAATATGCATTTGTTTTGTTTTTTAAGTTTTTATGTGAAACTCAAGTCACCTTTTTTTCTTTGAACATTCAAACGTGTGCAGTTTAGCGGTGCGGTGGTCATCCAGCGTGAACATTTCTTCCTGACATCATGTTTTAGTGTCGGTTTTGATTTGGCTAATGCACCATGCTGAATGTTGGGATCCCAGCAGGGCTGAGGCCGAGTCCTCGCTTTCTATTTAGTCTAAAAGTGAATTTATCCAAAGAACACTGCAAATGTGCATTTCTGTTTGGAAGCCTTTTACGTAGTCAAAGCATATCATTAGAAGTTAATTTCTGCGTCAGCATCGTGTGCGTTCACCGAGCTGGAAGAAGACCATTAGTGGGCAGCTGAGAGCTCTTCAGTCAGTATGTGAGGACGTCTTATATGCATTAATTCAGACATGTCCAGTTCCTTCTGTGGCCGATTCTTCTGGAAACATCCTGTAAAGTCGCTCACTCCGACTCTAGTCTTTTTAGTTTTAAAGCGATCAAGTCATGATTGTGGCCTTCTAGTATTCTGTCGATACATGACATCATCAACCCGTTGTTACCGCTCACATCCATCCTGTCCGGATCCAACCGTACACCTGAAGCTTCTTACCTCATCCACAGCTAATTCCATCGGGGGCGTGTTGAGTGCAAAAAAAAATAAATGAAAAATAAAAGAAGTCTTTTTTTAATCTTCCATTTGGTGAGATGCATTGTAGCGATATGAATAAAGAAAAAGTTCACCTGGTGTGCTGAATAATGTGTAAATTGGTAATTACACAATCTGAATATTTGTATAATTGTTTGTATTTTTTCATAATGATTTTGGAAAGGAATGTGTTTATTTTTTTGACTTCTGTTCCAGATGTGTCTTCTGTTGGCCTGACATTGTGACTGGTCTGGTGGGATTCTTACCTCTGTATTGAGCCTCTTCTGTGATGAATTCTTTGTATGCAGTGTTTAGGAAATACTGTAGGGAACATGGGGAGGAGTTGATATTAGGAGCATTTGATCAATTTGTATTTATTTATTTTATCATTTTGTTAATAAATTGTGAAAAGCAGCGTGTCGACTTTGTAACTGTTTTAAATCTGACTAAAGTTCACCTGATAATCAGACGTAAAGGGATTCACCCTTACAAACAAGAAGTTTGTTCAAGTGTGCTATTAGTATTTTTACTATATTCATATACTTTCAGTTTACTTTTTATGTACTTATTAGAGATATACTTAACAAAATTATACTTAAAGGACCCATATTGTAAAAAGTAAGATTTTCATGTCTTTTATATTATAAAGCAGGTTTAAGTGCTTTATAAATACTGTGAAAGTATCGAAGCGCTCAATATACAGAGAAATACACACAGCCCGTATTCAGAAATTGTGCGTTTGAAACAAGCTGTTAGGATTTCTGTCCCATTTGTGATGTCACAAATATACAATATTTAGACCATTACACGGTTTAAAACCTAAACATTCTAAATGTGACCCAGTTTATTCCTGTTTGCAGTGTATGTTAATGACATCAGCTGACAGGAAGTAAACATGGACCCAAACTGTTGCCTAGCAACGCAATTCCGTTGAAATGCACTAAAACGGAGCATTTCAGACAGATGGTAAATACAGGTATATTCAAGCAGACAGAATGAGGAAAATATTTTTTTTTTTAACATTACAGCATGTAAACATGTTTTAGTAGAAACACAAAATACAAATATGAACCTGAAAATGAGCATGATATGGAACCTTTAAGTATACTTGGCTTATACTGACAAGTATACATAAAAGTCTAAGTGTGCTTGGCTTATACTGACAAATAAACAGAGAAGTGTGTGCTTGGCAAATACATAGACAAATTCAAGTATACTTGGCTTATACTGACAAGTATACATAAAAGTCTCAGTGTGCTTGGCAAGTATACAGAAAAATTCAAGTATACTTGGCTTATACTGAAAAGTATACATAAAAGTCAAAGTGTGCTTGGCAAGTATACAGAAAAATTCAAGTATACTAGGCTTATACTGACAAGTATACATAAACGTCTAAGTGTGCTTAGCAAGTACACAGACAAATTCAAGTATACTTGGTTTATACTGACAAGTATACATAAAAGTCTAAGTTTACTTGGCAAGAATACAGAAAAATTCAAGTATACCTGGTTTATACTGAAAAGTTTACAGAAAAGTATATTTGGCTGAGTACCAGATTCGTTCGTGTTTAATTCTGATTTATGACTAAAACAACTTGACACACAGTGCTTCATGAGACACTTTAATTTTCCTGTTGAAGCTTTAATCTCATTTCTAATGATGAATTACAGTGAACAGATGATGTGAAATAAAATCTCTTTAACACTTTACATGAATAAACAAATCAATGTTTGAACCTGCTGTTCAAATACACAGAAACTTCACATTAAAGATATAATCAGTAATCAATAATGGTAAACCAAAGAGTAGCCCCTCCCACCACCATCATGTTACTAAATAAACCCATAATCCATGCAGCCAGGCACAAAGAAACAGGAACTCTGCTGACTGCAATGATGACGAGTCCGTCTACGACTAACGGGTCCTGAGTTATGGAAGAGGCGGGGCTGAAGTTTAGGGGCGGGGCTATGAGTGTGTATTGGCATGTAAATGTCCTCAGACCTGGACCATAGACCCCGTTCAGACCTGGACCATATAGGCCCCGTTCAGACCTGGACCATAGATCCTGTTCAGACCTGGACCGTAGGCCCTGTTCAGACCTGGACCATAGGCCCTGTTCAGACCTGGACCTGGACCGTAGGCCCTGTTCAGACCTGGACCATAGGCCCCGTTCAGACCTGGACCATATAGGCCCTGTTCAGACCTGGACCATAGATCCTGTTCAGACCTGGACCGTAGGCCCTGTTCAGACCTGGACCATAGGCCCTGTTCAGACCTGGACCTGGACCGTAGGCCCTGTTCAGACCTGGACCATAGGCCCCGTTCAGACCTGGACCATATAGGCCCTGTTCAGACCTGGACCGTAGGCCCTGTTCAAACCTGGACCGTATGCCCCGTTCAGACCTGGACCATAGGCCCCGTTCAGACCTGGACCGTAGGCCCTGTTCTGACCTGGACCATAGAGGCCCCGTTCAGACCTGGACCATAGACCCTGTTCTAGACCTGGACCATAGACCCTGTTCAGACCTGGTTCCAAAGGCCCCGTTCAGACCTGGACCATAGAACCTGTTCAGACCTGGACCATAGACCCTGTTCAGACCTGGACCGTAGGCCCCGTTCAGACCTGGACCATAGGCCCCGTTCAGACCTGGACCATAGACCCTGTTCTAGACCTGGACCATAGACCCTGTTCAGACCTGGTTCCAAAGGCCCCGTTCAGACCTGGACCATAGAACCTGTTCAGACCTGGACCATAGACCCTGTTCAGACCTGGACCGTAAGCCCCGTTCAGACCTGGACCATAGAACCTGTTCAGACCTGGACCATAGACCCTGTTCAGACCTGGACCGTAGGCCCCGTTCAGACCTGGACCATAGACCCTGTTCAGACCTGGACCATATAGGCCCCGTTCAGACCTGGACCATAGGCCCTGTTTAGACCTGGTATTAACATGCGTCCTCAGTGATCACAAGTGGACAGCTCTAAGTACAGGTGTGAACGCACTAAAGACGCATTGAGATCAGATCCCTCAGACCACATTCAGAGGTGGTCTGGGTCTCATATGACCTCATTCTTTTAGCAGTGTGTAGTGAATGTGTTCTGGTCCACATTAAGGACCGTCTACTCTACTGACGTCCCGCTGGGATCCGCAGGTCTCTGAGTCCTCAGGTGAATAGACAGGAAGACGCCTGGCGTCATGGTAACGACCTCTGTGCTCTACTGTATCCTGTCAGTACAACTGTGTTTTATTAAAATATATCTTGTTTCTAGGCTACATATCTACAGACCATCAGACTACTATACACTGTAAAAAAACAAACAAAGTGTAAAATAACGGACATTTTCCGGCAGCAGGGGCGCCAGAAATGTCTGTTAAAAAACGGAAAAATACTGTCCGTTAATTAACATAAATAAACTGTAAAAAAATAAAACAGTAATTATCTTTATATAATTAGTCTTTATTACTGTAATATTATAAGAAATATTTTACTTTTAACATATATATTTATTGTTAGAATAGTCATACACCGTAAATCTAAGACCATTTACATATAAATCTCAAATGAAACATTTAATTTTACGTTGCAAAACCCCGAATTTACATTAACTCTCAGAAGTTTTGCAAAAAAAATCTGTATTTTTACAAGAAATATTTTTAGAATTCCATGAAATCCTTTTCTTCTAACAGAAATTAATTGTTAAAATATAGTCATAAACATCTAAAAAACAGAATAATTATCTTTAAAAATGATCAAGAAAAGCTTAAATACAGATATTTACTATTGTGTTTACAAAAAATACTGTAAATCTAAGACCATTTACATATAAATCACAAATGAAGCATGTCATTTTTACATTTTTTTCTGTCATTTTGAAATACAGACAAAAAATGAGTGTGTTTACTACGTGAATATTTACATATAGAGCGGGGAACTGAGATCAGATCACAAGCTTCAATTATTTATCATCATCACCACCATCATCATCATCATCATTATCATCGTCATCATCATCATCATCATCATCATCATCATCATCTATTTCTGTTGTCCTACAGTCACAGAGACCTTCACTGGTAATACCTTCAGTTCATCCAGAGGGGCAATGAATGGAAACATCCTCTCATTGAAAGTGTGTGTGTAGGTGTGTATGTGTGTGTTAGTATCAGGATCAGAGAACGACAGCTTTCCTTCGTTCAAGTCCAGATTCACTCTGATCCTCTGGAGCTTCTTCTGGACTACGAGATCAGTGGATGGACCTGATGGGGAGAATGCTTTGTATTCACCATCATCGAACCCTATTGTCCATAATCCAGACTCTATGACTCCCTTCCTCTGGACAGACTCTGCTAACACACCCACTGACCAGCATGTACTGTCTCCAACCTGGACGTCCCAGCTGTGAATCCCTGAGTTAAAGCCCTCAGAGCCCAGGACAGAGTAGTAATCATCAAACCTCTCTGGATTATCAGGAAGCTGCTGTCTCTCTCCTTGTCTCACACTGGTCAGATCTTCAGACAGGATCAGTTCTGGATGAGCAGTGTTTGGGTCCAGAATCACAGGAGTGTAGGAGACCATGTCCTTCATCTTGTTCCAGATGTTGAAGGTCAGGTTGCCCAGGTGTTTGGCCTGGTCTATCAGAGCTCCTGAGAGCAGCTGTGGATCCTCCAGCAGGGGGCGCTGCTGGACTCTTTCCACTGCAGCCTTGTAGTTGAGCAGGAATGAGACGTCTTCAGCTCTCAGCTCGTCCTCTGTGGCTCTGACTGTGTCTGAAAGAGCTGCTATCTCTCTGCTCACAGCCTCCATCTTCTCCTTCATCATCTGACTCTTCTGCTCCTCTTCCTCCCTCAGTGCAGCCATCCTGGCCTCCTCTTCCTCTTCTAGAAACTGGTGAAGCTTCTTAAACTGCTCCTTAATCTGCCTCTCTGTGTGTCGGGCCTGGACCTTCATGTGTTCTGCTGTTTGATCAAACTTCACTTTAACTTCTCCTTTAAGGGCTCCAGAATTTCCTGAAGTTCCTTCTTGTGTTGTCGTGCAGCTTCATCGATGGGTCTGAATCTGTGATTTGTGTGTTTTTCTGAATCTCTGCAGACGACACACACCGGCTGCTGATGGTCCAGACAGAAGAGTTTGAGTTTCTCAGAGTGCAGACTGCAGAGAGCCTCTGAAGATCTCTGATCTCTCTCCTGTAAGAAACTCTCACGCTCGTTCTTTAAAGCCAAGTTAGAAGGTGGTAAGCCCTTTGAATGTCTTTTCTTACAAAGTGGACACTAAATGAGTGCACATTAAATGAAGGCTGAGACTCCGTCTTTGACCTCGTGGAGTTCTGACTCATGCTCAGTGTGACTGGAGCTGTAATGTTGGAGGGTTACAGCAGAGGGTGCTAGAAATAAAGGGATGGTTCCCACTCAGGTGCTCTTTGGGTGGACTCAGACTGACTGAACTTTTTGGGTATGATTTCTATTTAAATTTCATTTTTCAACATACTTTTCTATTAACCCGCTGAGACTTGACACACTTTACTGCTTTTCAATTTTAAAACTAGAGTGAAGATACTGGTATTTAGAAAACCTAAAGAATCCATCGGTACCAACCATGTCATACTAGCTTGTCAGGAAGGAGGCTAAATAACGCTCCAAACCTACTCCATCCATCCTCTGAATGCTCTAGGTCTCTAGTTTATGGCTGTAAAGTTTCATGAGGCTGTGATTATCCTAGAGGTCACCACAGGTCATTTTATACACTGAGGTCACGTTTCAAAAACTGGTCTCACTACAATGAAATGTCTACTATGGGGACTAACATCATTACACATGAATACAGTTGGGCTCATTGGATCCACAAGAGTCTCAGCTTTACAGTGAAATCCAATTTATGTAATTCAAGACTGTTTATGGACCCCAGTATGCAGAAATATTCAAACACCCCATTTTAGAATAGGAGAGAAAAACACATTTCTACTGCATTCAAAAACCTGCATGTGATTATCATAAAGTGGGCATGTCTGTAAAGGGGAGACTCGTGGGTACCCATAGAACCCATTTTCATTCACATATCTGGAGGTCAGAGGTCAAGGGACCCCTGATGAGTTGACTCTCAGTGAGATTAAACATGTTCTGTTCACAGTACATGACTTTTTGTTGTTTATAATACATGTAACACATTGCTACACAAATACATTTACTATAAACACATGTACATATCTGTGTACTATTGTACAGTATTGACTTTTCCCAGTAAACTTTGACCAACTGTTGAAATGTGAATGTATAAAGCTCTGTGTGATATATAACAGCCTTCAGCTAGACAGAACTGACATCCTGGTGTAGTACAGTAAGCAGTCAGTGTCAACAAAACAGATATTAATATATAAGAAACATTTCCAGGGTTGATGGTGAAAAAACACGTAATCATTTTGACCAGTCCGCCTCACATGATGACAAAACAACTTTTCATTTTGGTGCCGTTGGCCAGTTTACTGACACAATAACTAGATTTGAAGTGTTTAGCGTGATTTACTACGTTTTGCAGACATGTAATAGAGTTGTGATGTCCCATCAAACAGTTGTGATAATTGCATTTACAGTTTAGAGAAAGTTAAGACTGTTTCAAGAAATGAGCCAAAGCGACTGAGATAAACTGTAGTTCTGTTAGAGTTTGTGTCTCTATTGTTGTCTTTATTTTCTGCTGTGTGGACAAAATGACTGAGAGGAGCCACTAGAGGGAGATAGAGTACACATCATCACATACTTATATAGTATTTCTCTCTTCCTGTAATTCTGTGTTTGAAGGTACTTGTACTTTACTTTAGAATTTCCATTTGTTCTATTTTCATTAATGTAGTGGAGTAAAAGTATAAAATAGCATAAAAATGTGACTTTATACTTCTACTTACAGCAGTTTATGTTTTAAATAAAAGAATGAAGATGTTTTGAATAACAGACAGAGAATAAATATATAAGTTATTCTAATCGGTATATTTTCAAAGTACAGATACTTAAGTACTGTACTTTCAGGTACTTATACTTTACTTGAGTATTTTCTACTTCTACTCTTTTAGTTACAACTTTAGTTACTTTCCAAATTTTCATAATAAACATGACAAGCTAATAATTATGATATAAAATATGATGCAGTGCTTTATATTGACAAATTACAAAAACAAAATATATTATAATAATATAACACTCTGAAAGGAGCATTTCTGTACTGTTGTTATTATGATATTCTAATAAAAATATAAATAATGATTGTTGAATGTTAATTAAATAAAAGTGCCTAAGAAGTCCCCAACATGATTCAGGAGTAACGCTAATGTTTAAAGTTGCATTAATAGGTTTTTGTTGTTTTTTTGCCACTTTGTCGAATCGGAACAAGCTTATACACGATATATATATTTAATAAACTCTATACTTTTTAATGATTATCATGAATCATTATTTTTTCTCTTTTAGTTATTTATATATGCTGTTCTGGCTGTAGTTTTTGCTTGTCCTCTGTCTCATCATCATGCCTTGTTCACTTATCTTCTTTAATGTTGCACTAAAAAACAGAAATAAATAATATCAATAACTAGAAAATTTCGCAAGAAATTTTGACCAGTGTGCCTGGTGCTGGGGGGATGGGTGGGGGCTAGGGGTGGTGTGTGTGTGATGGGGGGGGGGCAGAATTCAGACTGTCTGAGGTCCATAGTGAGGTCATAACTGTAGGCCCTTTCGCTGCGTGCGTGTCTGTCAGTGGTTGCCATGGTGATTGGGGGGCTGTGAGGAGTGTTTAGTTTCCTGTTAACATACAGTAAGAGTTGAGGGATTTTATTTTGAAAAGTAGGTGAATACCTAGTTCCTGTTATCATACAATGAGAGTTGGTGGGGCTTTTAATCACAGGTGTAATCACATTAATTATGGCCCTGATCCATTGAAGCCTGGTTTACAGCATGCTGGCTCACTGAAATGGCGTGATACAGTAAATAGTGTGCGTGTGTGTGTGTGTGTGTGTGTGGGTGTGGGTGTGTTAGTGTTAGTCAGCCTGCTCTGATTGGCTAATGTGAATCAGCTGTCTAGCAGCAATCTGAAGTTGCCGTGGTGATTGGCCACTGCTGCAGTGGGGCAGTTTATAATAGGAGTTAACCAGAGACGTACATGTCATAAAAGTGCTTCTACGACAGAAACCGTGACTCCTATCGCTTAAATTGTGCCAGCTATCAAAAAATTTCCATTTGGCCAAATAAAGTCCCAAGTCTCGTGACCCGTTTAAACTTTTAATCACGTTTCTATGTTAAAGTATGGCGACTCTGTATGGCCCCAAAGAGGAGTGTTTATGAGCACTCTTCACGTCGATTTTCAATGCATTCCAATGGAGAAAAAAATCGCGCTTTTGCGCGATTTTCTCGGAAACCGCTGCGCGAATCTCTTAGCCAGGTCATAGCACACGATTCCCGATCATTCCGCACGTTTTGATGTATTTTTTGTACAGGTGTTGGCAACGCTGCCGGAGGAGTAGCGTGCCAAAGTTTAGGCAGAAGTCTGAATAAGAAACTAGAAAATTTCGCAAGAAATTTTGACCAGTGTGCCTGGTGCTGGGGGGGGGTCTGAGGACCACAGTGCGGTTATAAGAAGGGGGATGATAGGACCAATAAAGTCCCAAGTCTCGTGATCCTTTTAAACTTTTAATAATTCTTCTACGTTAAAGTATGGCGACTCTGTATGGCCCTAAAGACGAGTGTTTTTGAGCTCTCTTCACGTCGATTTGCCACTCATTCCTATGGAGCAAAGAAATCGCGCTTTCGCGCGATTTTTTTCGGAGACCGCTACGTGAATCTCTTAGACAGGTCATAGCACACCATTCCCGGTCATTACGCACATTTTGATGTACTTTTTTTACAGGTGTTGGAAACGCTGCCGGAGGAGTAGCGCGGCAAAAAACGTAAGAAGAGGAATAGTAAGACTTCACTTCACACCAGTGTGACCAAGTTTAGGCAGAAGCAGCGGAAGAATAAGCCCGTCGAATAATAGACCAGTGTGCTTTGCACAAGGCTTTGCCTTGTGCTTCTAGCAATCATTAAGAACAATGTCCATTAATCATTGTAAAGGTTACTGGCAAGTGCCCCATGACCCATCTTGCAAAGAATACACAGCGTTCCAGATTCCAGGGATGGGCTTGTCCCAGTACACTGTGTTACTCTTTGGCCTTCATGGCGCACCTGCGACCTTTCAAAGATTAATGGACATTGTTCTTAATGATTGCTCCAGGTTTTCAGCTGCCTATCTTGATGATGTGGTAATCTACAGTGAATCCTGGGAAGAACACTTGCAGCATCTTGAAATCGTCCTAAGCAAGATACAGGAAGCTGGGCTGACCCTGAATGCAAACAAGTGTTCCTGGGCTCAGGAGGAGGTGAAATACCTTGGGTACCTGGTCGGCCGTGGGCAGATAAGGCCACAAATAGAGAAGATAAAGGCCATACAGATGATTCCAAGACCCCTGACCAAGAAGCAAGTGAGATCCTTTTTAGGACTGGTGGGGTGGTACAGAAGGTTTGTTCCCCATTTCTCTACATTGGCGGCACCACTCACCGAACTAACAAAAAAATCAACCTCGAAAGTGATATGGAATGATGAATGTGAACGTGCCTTCCAGGCATTGTTGGCAACGCTGAGGGAGGAGTAGCGCGGCAAAAACCGTAAGAAGAGGAATAGTAAGACTTCACGAGAAAATTTCGCAAGAAATTTTGACCAGTGCTGGGGGGGGGGTCTGAGGACCACAGTGAGGTTATAAGAAGGTGGATGATAGGCCCAATAAAGTCCCAAGTCTCGTGACCCGTTTAAACTTTTAATCATTTTTCTACGTTAAAGTATGGCAACTCTGTATGGCCCTAAAGACGAGTATTTTTGAGCTCTCTTCACGTCGATTTGCCACTTATTCCTATGGAGCAAAGAAATCGCGCTTTTGCGCGATTTTTTCGGAGACCGCTACGCGAATCTCTTAGACAGGTCATAGCACACCATTCCCGATCATTCTGTCACTGGTTGCCATGGTGATTGGGGGGCCGAGAGGAGTGTTTAGTTTCCTGTTATTATAAAGTAAGAGTTGAGGGCTTTTATTTTGAAAAGTAGGTGAATACCTAGTTTCCTGTTATCATACAATGAGAGTTGGGGGCTTTTAATCACAGGTGTAATTAATAACATTAATTATGGCCCTGATCCATTGAAGCCTGATTTAGAGCATGTTGGCTCACTGAAAGTGAGTGATACAGTAAATAGTGTGTGTGTGTGTGTGTGTGTGTGTGTGTGTTTGTGTGTGCGTGTGTGTGTGTGTTAGTTAGTCAGCCTGCTCTGATTGGCTAATGTGAATCAGCTGTCTAGCAGCAATCTGAAGTTGCCGTGGCGATTGGCAACTGCTGCAGTGGGGCAGTTTATAATAGGAGTTAACCAGAGACGTACATGTCATAAAAGTGCTTCTACGACAGAAACCGTGACTCCTATCGCTTAGATTGTTCATGAGACCAGTTAGGAGTCTCTGATGAACAAATGGTGCGACATTTGGGTCTGTAGTTTCAAAAATGTGACCTCGGCGGCAGTTTCGAAAAGTATTAACTTTTTTCTCTGATCCAAAAGATTCTGTGAAATTTAATATGGGGCCCTATGGGAGCGAAGCCTGCAGTTGCTCTCACGTTCAGGCATGTGTCGCCAAATGTGTAAGTCCGACTGATTCCATAGCTACATGTTTGCGACCGGCACAAAAATACCTACGTTTTGATGTATTAATTGTGTATGAGGAGTGGACGTTGTGGGCTACAGAGCAATTTGTTCGGAAAATTTTCAAAAGATTTCAAAGCTTTCCCGCACTCTAGCGATGATGTCACGCGCTCTAGCCCTTAACGACCCACGCAATACACACCCATTATAAAATCTGAAACGGTCTGAAAATTTCACAAAACGTAAACTGCGATTTCGTGAAAACCGTGCCAGCTATCAAAAAATTTCCATTTGGCCAAATAAAGTCCCAAGTCTCGTGACCCGTTTAAACTTTTAATCCCGTTTCTATGTTAAAGTATGGCGACTCTGTATGGCCCCAAAGAGGAGTGTTTATGAGCACTCTTCACGTCGATTTTCAATGCTTTCCAATGGAGAAAAAAATCGCGCTTTCACGCGATTTTCTCGGAAACCGCTGCGCGAATCTCTTAGCCAGGTCATAGCACACGATTCCCGATCATTCCGCACGTTTTGATGTATTTTTTGTACAGGTGTTGGCAACGCTGCCGGAGGAGTAGCGTGCCAAAGTTTAGGCAGAAGTCTGAATAAGAAATAAGCCCGACGAATAATAGACCAGTGTGCTTTGCACAAGGCTTTGCCTTGTGCTTCTAGGCACACTGGAACTAGAAAATTTCGCAAGAAATTTTGACCAGTGTGCCTGGTGCTGGGGGGATGGGTGGGGGCTAGGGGTGTTGTGAATGTGGAGGGGGGGGCAGATTCAGACTGTCTGAGGTCCATAGTGAGGTCATCACTGTAGGCCCTTTCGCTGCGTGCGTGTCTGTCAGTGGTTGCCATGGTGATTGGGGGGCCGTGAGGAGTGTTTAGTTTCCTGTTAACATACAGTAAGAGTTGAGGGATTTTATTTTGAAAAGTAGGTGAATACCTAGTTCCTGTTATCATACAATGAGAGTTGGGGGCTTTTAATCACAGGTGTAATTGATCACATTAATTATGGCCCTGATCCATTGAAGCCTGGTTTAGAGCATGCTGGCTCACTGAAATGGCATGATACAGTAAATAGTGTGCGTGTGTGTGTGTGTGTGTGTTAGTCAGCCTGCTCTGATTGGCTAATGTGAATCAGCTGTCTAGCAGCAATCTGAAGTTGCCGTGGTGATTGGCCACTGCTGCAGTGGGGCAGTTTATAATAGGAGTTAACCAGAGACGTACATGTCATAAAAGTGCTTCTACGACAGAAACCGTGACTCCTATCGCTTAGATTGTTCATGAGACCAGTTAGGAGTCTCACACGATTCCCGATCATTCCGCACGTTTTGATGTAATTTTTGTACAGGTGTTGGCAACGCTGCCGAAGGAGTAGCGTGCCAAAGTTTAGGCAGAAGCAGAAGAAGAAAACTAGAAAATTTCGCAAGAAATTTTGACCAGTGTGCCTGGTGCTGGGGGGGTCTGAGGACCACAGTGAGGTTAGAAGAAGGGGGATGATAGGCCCCATGAAGTCCCAAATCTCGTGACCTGTTTAAACTTTTAATAATTTTTCTACGTTAAAGTATGGCGACTCCCGATCATTCCACACGTTTTGATGTACTTTTTGTACAGGCGTTGGCAACGCTGCCGGAGGAGTAGCGCGGCAAAGTTTAGGCAGAAGTCAGAAGAAGAAATAAACGCGTCGAATAATAGACCAGTGTGCTTTGCACAAGGCTTTGCCTTGTGCTTCTAGGCACACTGGAACTAGAGTGCTAAAACTCAAACTTGTGATGTCATAGGGTATAAAGTGTGGAGCTGCTCCATAGACAATGAATAGGGAGAGATGTTGTAGATGACACTAAGAGCACCCAGAGGAATGTTCTGAGAATATGGGAACATTTTCTGTTTCACAACTGAGAACACTACAATATAATAAAGCTCATTTGGGTATAAAAAAGACAATTCATCGTCTATGGTGCAGCTCCAGACTTTATACCCTGTGACATCACAAGTTTGAGACTTACTCCTTTGGTTTCTGGCTTTGAGAGAGAGGATCTCGTGCATTGAATTGGATTGACTATTGACTGAACTTTCCTAGGCCATGGAAATAACATATTCAAATTCTTAATTAATGCTGGGGATTTGGTATCAAAAACTTTTGACATTTAGAGATTTCTGTAAGAATTGCATTTTTCGGCGATTGGATGTTGAGCACTTCTGCTCTGGAAACTGCTCAGAAACCCCCTTATTGTCAATCTAGCTAGGAAAGCCATCCATCCTCTGAATGCTCTAGGTCTCTAGTTTGTGGCTTTAAAGTTCCATGAGGCTGTGATTATCCTAGAGGTCACCACAGGTCATTTTATACAGTGAGGTCAGATTTAAAAAAAAAAAATGGTCTCGCTACAATGAAATGGCTCCTATGGGGACTAACATCATCACACATGAATACAGTTGGGCTCATTGGATCCACAAGAGTCTCAGCTTTACAGTGATACCCAATTTATGTAATTCCAAGACTGTTTAGGGACCCCAGTATGCAGAAATATTCAAACACATCATTTTATAATAGGCTAAATAACACATTTATACTGCATGGAAAACTGCATGTGATTATCATAAAGTGGGCATGTCTGTAAAGTGGAGACTCGTGGGTACCCACATTTTCATTCACATATCTTGAGGTCAGAGGTCAAGGGACCCCTTTGAAAATAGCCATGCCAGTTTTTCCTAGCTAAAATTAGCCTAACTTTGGAGCGTTATTTAGCTAGCTCTAAAACGGAGCCTGCTACTGAGAGACAGTAAAGTCGGCCGTGGGCGCCCTCAAGGAGTTGAAGAGGTTAAGTCGTTCAGTGCTCAGTGATTTATTGACTAGATTATTTGCTCAGTTAGTTCTTTGTCAACAACTGCAGCTTGTTAGTTTGAACTCAGTGATTTTGAATCTGTGTCAAAGTCTGTTTCCTCATTGATTTGAGTTTCCCCTTACCTTAGCCTGAACCTTACCCTAACGGTTTGGGTAAGTGTTGCAGAAATGAGTGTTTTTTCTCGTTGCAGTTCCTGGTTTGACTTTTCCCTGTTATTATGATGCAAATAGTGTCAAAATGATCCAAAATTAGTCAACTCTGGTATTAGGCATAGGGCTAGCAAACCCTTCAACCTAATGGACGCTTTTAAACGTATGCTGTTCAGCCAATCAAACCTACAGCACTTTGAATTTCTATTGGAGATCCAAAAGCTTTCAACGATGCCAAAGATTTCAGGCTGAGTTTGGGGGAAATGTACACACAATACATTGTATAGCTTCAAGGAAGCATAAGCTAATACATAAGTGGCTACTGAAAAACTGTAAAAGGCCAGGACTGTTTATAAAGCAGTGATTTCCAGTCCGGGGGCATGTACTCCAGAGCGTACTTCTGCAATTATCAGGGGGGACCTGAAAAAAACGTGGCGTAATTTAGCTAATTTGAAAAAATTATATAATGATTTGGTAAAAAGAATACAAGCATAGCCATATTTTTGTGTCCAGGAGGGAAATAAACAGCCAAATAGTGTTATAAATTGGCGATTTTAGTACATTTTATTGTCACTAAAACCAGTAACCTTCCACCTACAATAAACCAACTGCACAGGACAACATCTTGGTTAAAAGTTCAACCCATATTTTTGTCCTTTTGTTCATTCCCGTCTGTAGGAATGTTATCTCTATTATTCATCACTGTAAGGATGAATCCATGCACAGTTGAAAGATTACCCCAAAAAATCCCCCCTTAAGTCTTGCCAAGACTGATCTGCCCGGAGATCAAACTCTGACGACCCACATGGACGTGAACGGGGTTGGTATATAATTGTCAGAGTTGCTCATTTCCTGTAGACTGATCGAGCACTTTGTCGTGAACTGATCGAAACACACTGCCATCATGTCCAGGATCATAAGTGTTGCTCTCCTGCTCATCGTTCTGGTTGACACCTTCTACGACAGCAGCGCAGGTAAAATACAAAGAGAACTGTTTCTGCATTATGCGTCTTATGATCTCGCCAACACTGGAAAATGTTATTCGCCGGTTGATGGATAACGTATTATTGTTTCACACAAATGATTTCTTTCTTTTTTTCCACTGTGTGCAGCTTCACATCCTGGATTTCATGTGTCCAAAGTGCACATCCGCAAGTGCAGGTGCAGAGGTGAGTGTCCGTTGGTCATTCATACATTTTGGTTAAAGATTTGCACAGAAAAAGAGCCTGATCACCGGGGCTGTTATGATATTGGGGTCTTTGATTTGCCAAAAAGTTTGGTGTTCTCCAGACTCTACAATACTACAGTCTGTTGTCAGGTAAAGCAGACAATAAAGACATTGAAAGTGGTGATAATCAGAGTTTCTATGGTGTGAATTTCAATGACCACCTCTGCTCTCTTCGCAGTTTTTCCCAGCGGAAAGATAAAGTGTCGCTACCCACTGTTTCCCAAAAACCACGTAGAGAAACAGAATCTGATCAAATGCTTCTGCAGCAAAACAAACCAACACAGTGAGTGAACTGTGACATTGTATATGTGGGTGTGAGATAGATGGAGAGATGTTTCTCTTTTCTGTGCTAATATTCACAGTAAAGATGTTTAATTTGTTGCCATTTTTTTGTTTTGTTTTTCTCTTAAATTTTTTGTAGAGTTTCCAGAGTTCAAGGCAGCCTGCTCTACGTGGCGTCCTGATTTTCCAATCTCCCTGGTATGAAGGAGTGGAATTATACAGAGAGAAGAACCTTGAACACGGCTCATTATTAATCATATCATATCACACAAGATGATCACATGATATTAACCATTACATTTCATTATGTCATGTCACACAACAGTCATAACAGTCACAACATGACATCACATTACGCATCACATTGTTCTTGTAATATACTATGGATGTCTGTCATACATTGTAAATAAAGACATTTTCTATTACAGACACTTTGTTTTTCTTCTTTGTGTATTTTTGAATGTAAGCGGAGCTCAGCAATAGTTTGACGTTCTGGGAAATATGCAAATTCCCTTTCTTGGTGAGAGTTTGATGAGAAGATTGATGCCACACTCATAAGTGAGATTGGTATCAATCTTCTCATCTAACTCTGGGCAAAAAAAAGCAAATAGTTCGCAAAAGTTGAACTATTGCCTTAAAGCATTCCTTAATGAAATAGTTGTGAAATAAATCACAACATTGGTTGAAACAGTCATCACAGTTTCAGGCATATGTATAATATTATATAAAGTTCTGATAGCGTTTTGTATTAATTGTCAAGTAGCCAAATAAAGGCACTGTCAGTTCTTTCTTTATATTTCTATATTAGGGCTGTCAAAGTTAACATGATAATAACGTGTTAACATAAATTTGTTTTAACGCCTCTAATTTCTTTAACGCATTAATACAACTTGCAATTTTTGAGGTTTTAGCGAGCTCAGTTCAGCTAAAATTTTGGCAAGGAAAAACTGGCATGGTGATTTTCAAAGTAGTCCCTTGACCTCTGACCTCAAGATGTGTGAATGAAAATGGGTTCTCTTCTGGGTACCCACGAGTCTCCCCTTTACAGACATGCCCACTTTATGATAATCACATGCAGTTTTGGGGCAAGTCATAGTCAAGTCAGCACACTGACACACTGACAGCTGATGTTGTCTGTTGGGCTGCAGTTTGCCATGTTATGATTTGAGCATATATTTTTATGCTAAATGCAGTACCTGTGAGGGTTTCTGGACAATATCTGTCATTGTTTTGTGTTGTTAATTGATTTCCAATAATAAATATATACATACATTTACATAAAGCAAACATATGTGTCCACTCCCATGTTTATAAGAGTATTAAATACTTTTGAACTGAATGAAATATGCGATTAATTTGTGATTAAATCACGATTAAGGATGGACAATCATCAATCATGCCATATATATACGTATATATATATATATATATATATATATACGTATATATATATACACACACACGTATATTATAAATTCCCTATAATTTACTTGATTTTCTCCCTTCTTTTATCTCCTCCTACATACAGTATACTGTAGAAAATAAATTGTCGTTGTCAGTTTTGACTGTGAATCATCAGGTTCTGTATTTTTTGGTGGATTCTCACCCACCATGAATGTCACCTTTGTTAATCCTCTGTATGATCATCGGTGTCAGCTGCAGCCCTTATGGAAGAGGAGACCGGTTTGGTTTGATAGGGGTGGGATTCACTCCACTGGACCTTTCCTGTTTCACACAGTGCAATGAGAAATCAGATATTACATTAGAGGCATTTTTTATGTTGCGCTGCTTCAAAGAAAAAACCTTAAACATGGTGCATTTTCATATGGTGGCTTGTGTACATGTTGTAATGTACACTGAGGAGAATACTGAAAAGAGGAATTGTAATGAACACTAGAAAATTTCGCAAGAAATTTTGACCAGTGTGCCTGGTGCTGTGGGGGGTCTGAGGACCACAGTGAGGTTATAAGAAGGGGGATGATAGGCCCAATAAAGGCCGAAGTCTCGTGACCTGTTTAAACTTTTAATCATTTTTCTACGTTAAAGTATGGCGACTCTGTACGGCCCAAAAGACGAGTGTTTTTGAGCTCTCTCCACGTCGATTTGGCACTCATTCCTATGGAGCAAAGAAATCGCGCTTTTGCGCATTTTTTTGGAGGCCGCTACGCGAATCTCTTAGAACAGTCATAGCACACCATTCCCGGTCATTCCGCACGTTTTGATGTACTTTTTGTACAGGTGTTGGCAACGCTGCAGGAGGAGTAGCGCGGCAAAAACTGTAAGAAGAGGAATAGTAAGACTTCACTAGAAAATTTCGCAAGAAATTTTGACCAGTGTGCCTGCTGCTGGGGGGGGTCTGAGGACCATAGTGAGGTTAGAAGAGGGGGATGATAGGCCCAATAAAGTCCCAAGTCTCGTGACCCGTTTAAACTTTTAATCATTTTTCTACGTTAATGTATGGCGACTCTGTATGGCCCTAAAGACGAGTATTTTTGAGCTCTCTTCACTTCGATTTGCCACTCATTCCTATGGAGCAAAGGAATCGCGCTTTCGCGCGATTTTTTCGGAGACCGCTACGCGAATCTCTTAGAACAGTCATAGCACACCATTCCCGATCATTCTGTCACTGGTTGCCATGGTGATTGGGGGGCCGAGAGGAGTGTTTAGTTTCCTGTTATTATAAAGTAAGAGTTGAGGGCTTTTATTTTGAAAAGTAGGTGAATACCTAGTTCCTGTTATCATACAATGAGAGTTGGGGGCTTTTAATCACAGGTGTAATTAATAACATAAATAATGGCCCTGATCCATTGAAGCCCTGGTTTAGAGCATGTTGGCCCACTGAAATGGCGTGATACAGTAAATAGTGTGCGTGTGTGTGTGTGTGTGTGGGTGTGTTAGTCAGCCTGCTCTGATTGGCTAATGTGAATCAGCTGTCTAGCAGCAATCTGAAGTTGCCGTGGCGATTGGCAACTGCTGCAGTGGGGCAGTTTATAATAGGAGTTAACCAGAGACGTACATGTCATAAAAGTGCTTCTACGACAGAAACCGTGACTCCTATCGCTTAGATTGTTCATGAGACCAGTTAGGAGTCTCTGATGAACAAATGGTGCGACATTTGGGTCTGTAGTTTCAAAAATGTGACCTCGGCGGCAGTTTCGAAAAGTATTAACTTTTTTCTCTGATCCAAAAGATTCTGTGAAATTTAATATGGGGCCCTATGGGAGCGAAGCCTGCAGTTGCTCTCACGTTCAGGCATGTGTCGCCAAATGTGTAAGTCCGACTGATTCCATAGCTACATGTTTGCGGCCGGCACAAAAATACCTAAGTTTTGATGTATTAATTGTGTATGAGGAGTGGACGTTGTGGGCTACAGAGCAATTTGTTCGGAACATTTTCAAAAGATTTCAAAGCTTTCCCGCACTCTAGCGATGACGTCACGCGCTCTAGCCCTTAACGACCCACGCAATACACACCCATTATAAAATCTGAAACGGTCTGAAAATTTCACAAAACGTAAACTGCGATTTCGTGAAAACCGTGCCAGCTATCAAAAAATTTCCATTTGGCCAAATAAAGTCCCAAGTCTCGTGACCCGTTTAAACTTTTAATCACGTTTCTACGTTAAAGTATGGCGACTCTGTATGGCCCCAAAGAGGAGTGTTTATGAGCACTCTTCACATCGATTTTCAATGCATTCCAATGGAGCAAAAAAATCGCGCTTTCGCGCGATTTTCTCGGAAACCGCTGCGTGAATCTCTTAGCCAGGTCATAGCACACGATTCCCGATCATTCCGCATGTTTTGATGTATTTTTTGTACAGGTGTTGGCAACGCTGCCGGAGGAGTAGCGTGCCAAAGTTTAGGCAGAAGCAGAAGAAGAAACTAGAAAATTTCGCAAGAAATTTTGACCAGTGTGCCTGGTGCTGTGGGGGGGGTCTGTTGGATTTATTATGTACAAAAGTGCTTACAATGACCTGAAATAACCTGATTGTTGGATTTGTTGTGCATGAAGTGTTTGCGAGGACAGGGAGGACGCACGTTCTGTTCTTTTTGCAAGGTCAAAGAGAGAAAGGAGTCAGAAGGAGAAACAAAGAAGAAGATATGCAGCAAAAACATCACGTGCCATAATCTCATGAATATTACTATTGTGTAAACCATGAATAGGCTGGATCAGGGATAGCTCGGGGTTCAGACTTCGCGAACTGACCCTTGCACTGTATGTTGTCAGGGACACGTTGATTGGATCCAGATATCTGTAAACTCTTTTATTTTACTTATGCAACATTGATTGTTCGGAATAAATTGAATCATTATGCTTTAACTCATCTGTTTGGAAATTCTATTTGTCACACAAGATTAACCAACACGTAACTGGGCCTTGACCTCTTGGAGGTAGAAGGCCAGTTCCTTCAGGTCTCAGGACCATAGTGAGGTTTTAAGAAGGTGGATGAAAGGCCCAATAAAGTCCCAAGTCTCGTGATCCGTTAAAACTTTTAATCATTTTTCTACGTTAAAGTATGGCGACTCTTTATGGCCCTAAAGACGAGTATTTTTGAGCTCTCTTCACGTCGATTTGCCACTCATTCCTATGGAGCAAAGAAATCGCGCTTTTGCGCGATTTTTTCGGAGACCACTACGCGAATCTCTTAGAACAGTCATAGCACACCATTCCCGATCATTCTGTCACTGGTTGCCATGGTGATTGGGGGGCCGAGAGGAGTGTTTAGTTTCCTGTTATTATAAAGTAAGAGTTGAGGGATTTTATTTTGAAAAGTAGGTGAATACCTAGTTCCTGTTATCATACAATGAGAGTTGGGGGCTTTTAATCACAGGTGTAATTGATCACATTAATTATGGCCCTGATCCATTGAAGCCCTGGTTTAGAGCATGCTGGCTCACTTAAATGGCGTGATACAGTAAATAGTGTGCGTGTGTGTGTGCGTGTGTGTGTGTGTGTGTGGGTGTGTTAGTCAGCCTGCTCTGATTGGCTAATGTGAATCAGCTGTCTAGCAGCAATCAAAAGTTGCCGTGGCGATTGGCCACTGCTGCAGTGGGGCAGTTTATAATAGGAGTTAACCAGAGACGTACATGTCATAAAAGTGCTTCTACGACAGAAACCGTGACTCCTATCGCTTAGATTGTTCATGAGACCAGTTAGGAGTTTCTAATGAACAAATGGTGCGACATTTGGGTCTGTAGTTTCAAAAATGTGACCTCGGCGGCAGTTTCGAAAAGTATTAACTTTTTTCTCTGATCCAAAAGATTCTGTGAAATTTAATATGGGGCCCTATGGGAGCGAAGCCTGCAGTTGCTCTCACGTTCAGGCATGTGTCGGCAAATGTGTAAGTCCGACTGATTCCATAGCTACATGTTTGCGACCGCCACAAAAATACCTACGTTTTGATGTATTAATTGTGTATGAGGAGTGGACGTTGTGGGCTACAGAGCAATTTGTTCGGAAAATTTTCAAAAGATTTCAAAGCTTTCCCGCACTCTAGCGATGATGTCACGCGCTCTAGCCCTTAACGACCCACGCAATACACACCCATTATAAAATCTGAAACGGTCTGAAAATTTCACAAAACGTAAACTGCGATTTCGTGAAAACCGTGCCAGCTATCAAAAAATTTCCATTTGGCCAAATAAAGTCCCAAGTCTCGTGACCCGTTTAAACTTTTAATCACGTTTCTACGTTAAAGTATGGCGACTCTGTATGGCCCCAAAGAGGAGTGTTTATGAGCACTCTTCACGTCGATTTTCAATGCATTCCAATGGAGCAAAAAAATCGCGCTTTCGCGCGATTTTCTCGGAAACCGCTGCGTGAATCTCTTAGCCAGGTCATAGCACACGATTCCCGATCATTCCGCATGTTTTGATGTATTTTTTGTACAGGTGTTGGCAACGCTGCCGGAGGAGTAGCGTGCCAAAAAACACACACGGAAGAAGTTGTATCAAGAGTTTCAAGCCTTACTTCCTAATTAGAAATGAACTGTTATCATCCTTAAATACTGAATTGTGGGTGTATCCCAATATTTATTCAAGCTTTTCATTCTTTTAAAAACATTTTACTGTTGCAAATGTCCATTGCATTATGTCCCCTAGTTGTGCTGTAGGAACACAACCAGTGAGATGTTTTGAGAGTAATACAACACAGATTTAAAGAAACAGTTCATGCCTAAATGAAAATGATAATTACTCATCTGAGCAGTTAAAACTCCACTGAAGTTATGTCTGAACACACACTCATGCAGGGAGTTCCATCTCAGCTGGTTGGACCTGATGGTACCAAATTTACTATTTTGTGACTTCTTCTGACCTTTGCTGTCAGGGCCTGAGATTTTGACCCACTTCACCTTCATTTTAATCATCCAATAATTACTCCGCCTTTACAAAACCAATGATATCACAATAAGTGCATAATGGATGTAGCTTTAACAGAATTACTTTTTATTAATTTGGATAAATATATAATTTGCTATAACACGATAGGTAAGAACTATGATCTATTCTGTCCTGTGTTAGTCTATTTTGTTCAGCCTCAGCTGCTCTCTCTTGTGCAAAAATGTGTTGTTTTACCTCATATTTTCACACTAAACTGCTCATAAAAGGTAACAAATACAGAAACAATGCACGAAATAGCCTGTTGTGTTGAGTGACAGAGATTTAACAGAGGATGGACAACATTCACATGATAAAGGACCTCGAGAATATGGTCAGAAATTTTGTCATTTTGTCAGACAAAATATTTAGAAATTTCATGTACATCACCTGTCACTTGTACAAACTTAATCTAAGGGATCCACAGATAGTGGAATAAACGTAATTAATGGGTGCCTCTATAAAATTTGGTAGCTATAGGCCAATAAATATTTTATTACATTTCTGTCATTTTGTTAGGTGTAGCCTTCAAAAATGGACACTTTTACTTTCAATATAACTTAATATAACTCTCTTCTGCTTATAAATCACAATGGAGATCTACACCTCTAGCCTAACATTAGAGAGCTGTTTAACTCAATACAAACAGTAATTAAATATAACTCTACTCTACTCTAACTCATACTATATACTCTTGTATGAGTAAAGCTAAGCCCTGTGATAGTCTGGCGACCTGTCCAGGGTGTATACCGCCTTCGCCCAATGTCAGTTGGGATCGGCTCCAGCCCCCCCGCGACCCTGAATAGGATAATCGGTAACAGATAATGGATAATGGATGGATAAATAAAGCTAGGTTGTATGTTTCACACATAGACTGTATGGTTTCACAGTTGTACTGTTTACAGCCTGCTGCTGCAATTACATATACATTCCAGAAGGTGGTGCTACATGTCTCGACTACATAGTCGAGGAGCAACACAGAGCAGACTTTAGAAATCAGATATCTCTTGACAATTTATGTTCAAATACATTTTGTGAGGATATTATCTTGCTTCTTTTTCTACTTTTGAAAAGATCAATATAAAAAACTTAAAGTGGTGAATTCAGTACTGTAAATATTGCTCTAAAAGCACTTAATTTCATATCTCTTACTCCTTATTAAATCCAAATATTTTGCTTTAATTATTTATGTGTACAGCACATTCGTTTATGATTTCTCAACTCTCAGCACATAAAAGCTTAATGTGGAGAAAAGCAAAATAAAGCAAAGATGCAGTTATCTCATTAATACTTAACATACATTTCTGTAACATGGTCATCATGTCCCTTTGTGTAACCCCTATATCAGACAGGGCAGATGTTATCTTCAGTAGCTTCTTTTCTGTCAATAAAGTTTCACTAGACGGTCAAGGTCAGGTTTTATCAGGTAAGTCTTGTACGCTGTAATCATAAATAAACATTCACATACATAAATATTTTGACCAAATAATCATATTTTATGAAGCCAGGGTTTAAGGATTTCATGAGACAAAAGCAAGCATATTGTCCTTGACCAAATAAACATAACGCCTTGAACCCTCCCATATAAGGTTTATCCAGCAGCTATAATAGATAAGCAATTGCCACATTTAATCAACACAGTGAACTGTTGTCAGGATCAGGGCTATACTCCCAATCAGTTGGGTGTTGTGTGATCCATTTGATATCACAAAATCCAGATGTATGTTAGAGAAATTCAGCTCTATATTTTTACCTGAAATATGGTTGTATAACTTTCTATGACAGGGACATTGTTTTACTTCTCAGAAAGTTTCACATGATGTTGACCTGTAGGCACAAATTCCATTCCAACATCTTTACCTTTCTTTTTGTGTCAACAACGTCTGCTACAAATAAGGTAAAAGAACTTGTATTATAATGTTGCCTGTTTGTGGGCATTTTTGTGAAATACCTATAATTGAATCATTCAGAAAACCATGTGTTTAGTCAGTTGACGCACAGCAAAAGTGTTGCTTCATGTTTCTTCTTTCCTGTTGTTGTGGAAAAGTATTTAGTAGGCAGTTCCTAGGATGCTGAAACCAATCCAACAAGCAAAGGGAGGAGCAAAAGTCTGTATATCATGCAGGATTTGGACCTTAACTCCAAATCTCTGTGTGGCTGTTAGAGGAATCAGTCATGGGAATGCTGCTGCCGATCCTTCTTGGCTTTCTTGCCGCTCTGATTGGAGGGCTGTACCTCCTCGGGGTGTTTAGACAGCGGCGACCAGGAGAACCCCCTCTGGATAAGGGGTCCATCCCTTGGCTTGGTCATGTTTTAGAGTTTCGCAGAAACACCAGTAAGTTCCTAGAGAGGATGAAGCAAAAGCATGGCGATGTGTTCACAATACAGCTGGGAGGATTTTACATCACCTTTATTCAGGACCCTCTGTCGTTTGGGTCACTTGTTAAGGAGAGCCGAGAAAAACTGGACTTCCGCAAGTTTATTGACCATTTGGTGCGCAGGGTGTTTGGTTACACAGCCATAGAGGGGGATCACGACATTCTCCAGATGTCCAACAACAAGAACCTCAAGGGGGACGGAATAGAGGTAATGACACAAGCCATTACGAGTAATTTGCAGAACCTCATGCTGCACAACAACGACTCGGCTGAAGACCGAAGAACTTGGATGGAGGACGGACTGTTTATGTACAGCTACAATATTGTTTTCAGGGCTGGCTACTTGTCTCTGTTTGGCAATGAGCCACATGAGTCAGAAGGAAGTGAGGAAAAAGCCAAAGAGAAAGACAGAGCTGAATCAGAAGCCTTATTTCACGAGTTTCGTAAATATGACCAACTCTTTCCCAAACTGGCTTATGGGGTCCTGCCACCAAGGGAGAGGCTGGAAGCAGGCAGGCTATTGAGGTACTTCTGGAACACTCTTTCAGTGCAGAAGATGAAGGTCAAGGATAACATCAGCCGATGGGTGTGGGACCTCCAGCGGGCCAAAGAGGAGATGGGTATGAAGGAGTCAATGATAGACAGGTACACGTTTGCGCTTCTTTGGGCCTCTCAGGGCAACACAGGACCTTCTGCATTCTGGCTGCTCCTCTTCCTCATAAAACACCCAGAAGCCATGACAGCAGTGAAGTCAGAGGTCGATAAAGTTCTGAAGGAATTTAAGCAAGAAGTCAAACATGGTGGCCCTTTAATCAACCTGACCCGTGAAATACTGATGAAAACACCGATCCTGGACAGCGCTGTAGAAGAGACCCTCCGACTCACCACTGCACCTCTCCTCACAAGAGCAGTGCTTCAGGATATGACCCTGAAGATGGCTGATGGTCGTGAATACTTCATTCGCGAGGGTGACAGAATGGCATTGTTTCCTTACCTGGCTGTTCAAGTCGACCCAGAGATCCACCCCGACCCACAGTCATTCAAATATGACCGCTTTCTCAATCCAGACGGGAGCAAGAAAACTGATTTTTACAAGGCAGGGAAGAAGGTGAAATATTACAACATGCCCTGGGGTGCTGGAGTCTCCATGTGTCCTGGGCGTTTTGTGGTATATTTTCAGGTCTTATACAAGACAGCGGGGCCCCTCTTATGCAAACATGGGTAAATAGCATACGTGGACATAGGGTCCAAAGTCCAGGGGTTGAAAGATAAACATGTAGGACACACATGGACTTATGCTCAGCTCGCATGTTACATGACAGATGTTGCATAACAGCTGTGCCCGATATAAGGAGGCGCGAGAGCCCCAAAGGCAGGACTCTCAGATTTGAGTTGAGACCTCCGGACGTTCTAGACGTTCGTTATGACATTTGTTGCTTGTTTGTAATAAACTCTATTATACCAAAAAGAACAGTGTCCGCGGAGCATCCTTCCTCATCACTTCAACAGCACTGTCGCAGGAGAGATACGACATAATTTGGCGTCACGAATACAGGATCGGAAGTGGCCTCAGCGACAACTTCACAAAACGGTAAGCGCGCTCGATTTAAATGCTGGTCATAAATTGGGGCTGTTATGTGGAGTTGTTTGGACACACCGTAAATTAAGAACCTTCTTGTTATAGACATGTACTGTTGATTTGATGTTTAAAGTGAGGCTCCGTGCTAAATTTAATGAAAAAAAAGGGGGAATGAATAGAGAAAAGAAAAAAGTAAAGAAAAGAAGTATGAGAAATACAAGGAATAGTTTAGAATAGTCATGGTAACTATAAGGTGTACTAAAGAGTATTGTGCAAGATTAACGCTAAGACACATGCATAAAAAATGCATATTAGACACTGAGTAACGATGGCTCTGACATAGTCCGGAATTAACTTAGAAAGACAAGATTGGGAAACCTGGATCCAGGTAATTTGAATAAATAAATGAAAAGAGTGTTAAGAGAGATAAGGAAATAAAGGAAATGAAGGAGATAAAGGAAATGATCATATGACAAGCCGCAAATCGGATAGAATAGAAAGCCCTCAAGTGGAGGAGCATGTAGTATGGGCCGCAATTAAAACCTGAAAACGACATCTTATGGTCAGTTTAATAACTGGAGAGTGTAGAATCACAATTCGAATGACCGTTACCACTCTGACGCTTGTTGACGAACGGTGTTCAAGAAGTAGCCTCTCTTCGGAGATTTTTACACCTCAACGGCAGCACAAATTTTATGAGAAAAAGTAAGGAAAATAGCGGCAGAAAGCATGCTGTATGAATGAAGATATCTAAAGTTGGAGTGAAGAGAATGTGTGTGTATGGACTTTGGGAGGAGATGCAGCTGGGAAAAATGTGGGTGTGTGACACTTGGCGCCATATGTGTGCCATAAAATGCATGGGAAGAGAATATATGTGTCAAAGTTAATAATTTGTAAGAATAGATACGTGGCCCGATGTATTGTATAAAACCATGAGCTTCTGTTTCCAGAAGACTAAATTAATTAAATAATGTAAAACATAAGCTGTTGATTGTGGGAATTGCTCTGGATCAGAGATCGAAGCGCACCCTCTCTGGATCTCTGCTGTCACTCACGCCGTTGGGCGTGATGACACGGCCGGTAGGAGTGGACGCTTGTTTTCTCTGCAAAAGAGGGACTTCCGGGAGATACAGTAAAAGAATAAAACGATGAGCCACTGAAATGAGCCTGGTTACGATAAACGCATACACATAAGATAAATAACTATAAACCAGGACGAATAAAGTGGAGTTGTGTAACTGCAGTACCCGTATAACCCTTGGAAAAGAATAGAAATATATAATAATAAGAATAAAGAATGTATAAAACCATGAACTTCGTTTAAGAAGGGTAGCGTTTGAAACCCCCCCCTATCTCTCACTCGTCTCAGAATTCCCTAGAGGAGGTTGGAATGTGGGAGTATCCTTGGCCGTTTGAACTGTTTGGATCAGTGGGGTTTACTAAGTGCTTTAATGTTTAGGTAGGGGTTTAAGTTAGGAATAAAATTGATGATGCTGTTAAAGGGACCTAATGGGTTCACAAGAGACTAAATCATTACATGTTTTTTGTCTGTTATGTCATTTATGGTGAATGAGAATTGAGACGGGAGGCACGGCAGCGGGCCGGCACATCACGGAGGGTGGATTACTGACGTCAACTTGGAGGCTCTCCAGGTCAATCTACTAAAAAGGCCGGTACAATTTATTCACAAACTCTTTAACAAAAACAAAACCTGCATTCCCATATTTGTATGTGTTCTCAGTCATAAGCAATATTGATGGTACACATATAGACCTACTTTCATTTATTAAGCCTAAGAGGAAACTGACCTGCTCATTCAGAAGAAATAAATAAATGAATTAATAGAGAACTTGGCAACGGATTGATCAGTTAATGCATTTGATTAATTAATGGCATATGATTGTTTAGTCTAAACTCTGCTGACAATTACAGATGTTCAGTTATGTTATGGTGCGTAGTTTGTCTGATCTGTGATGTGGTGGACATTCAAGGTGGTGACTGTTTGACGATTTGAGCTGAATATTGATTAATTGGATAATTGGTTGATTGGTTGGATTGGCTAAATTGGTTAATTGATTAATTGGGTAATTGGATTTAAAAAAAAAAAAAAAAAAAAAGGGGGAAAGTAATCTTCTAAATAGCCTTGAGGAGTTTTAATTTTAACAATTACTTCTTAAAAGTACAATAACGGAACATAAGGAAGCCGTTATAATGAGGAAAAAGAACACTAAAAATCCAAAAATAATCACTCCTGTTGAGATAGTACAGAAGAATAATCCTTTAATTAGGGGCATCGCAAACATTGCAAAAATATCGGAAAAATGGCACAAACGCTGGCCTGAAATTGACCAACCATGGCCAATGGAGGGGACTCTTAACCCAGATGTAATTAAAATAATGCTGGTACTTGTATCCACATACAAAGCTGAGCAAAAGAAGGGAAAAAAGGGGATAAAACGCAAAGAGAAGAGGCAAGTGGAGCTTGGCATTCTCCAGTTATTTGAAGATGAGGGACAGAAACTGATCAAAGCTGCAAACGATAAGAGGGATAAAGTTGCAGAAGAAATAAAACAAAACACAGAACAAACAGAAAAACTAAGGAAAGACACCAATTCATCGTTCTCACACATGAACCCAGTGAAGGGACCACCACCGTATGAGGCAAAGAAGAAGGCTAAGAAAATCTATCCTCAGATCCCGGTGATCAGTCAGGAGGGTGACTACCGTATCAGAAACGAGGAGGACAGAACAATAGAAACAGGACGAGCGGAGTCAACTATAACGATGTATCCAAGATCCAAGAAGAAATCAAGGTTAGGGTCTGGGACGCAAAAGCAGGACCATGGAAACGAGAGTGACCAAAGCGATCAGGAAGGGAGCAGGGGAGGATATGACCCTGCAGTCAGACGGATGTTGGCAAGAGCGGAAATAAGAGGAAATGCTATCTCTGATGACAGTGAGGATGAAGAGGGCCAGGAAGAGGAAGCCCGGAAGGCCTTAAGAAAGATCAAAATAAGCATAGACCGATGTCACCGCGAACGACTAAGAACTGATAATCCAGAAGACCTAATAGATCTAGAGTACCAGCTAGAGGAACTGTGGTCTCGGAAGGACCAGTTAGAGAATGAAAACTCCGAACGATCTGCCACAACAACTGGAGGGCGCTCTAGAAAACAGCTAAATCTCAACAAAATATGTCCAGTGGTCATCCGAGGACAGAATTTGGAGTATAAGCCTTGGCAGAGTACAGATATGTCAAACATACTTGAAAAGTTACCTACTCTTCAAGATGGAGCACATCCTTGGATTTCGAAGTTGGAAGAGATCATAGTGGGAGAGCAACTGGCCATGGGAGATATCAAGAGACTCTTGGCCAACCTCATTGGAGTTCACGGTATGGGAGAGATTCTACAGAAAGCTGGACTTAATCGATATGTGGGAACTGCTGTGAATGATTCAGAGCTGTTTTCTGCAAGTAGAGGTCAAGTGTGCAGGGCGCTGAAAGAAACATTTCCGACAAATGTACATCCGGACAATATTTTTATTGATCCACTGGGACAAGAGGAAAACCCGAGGGCCTATGTGTCGAGAGTTCATCAAGTGTGGAGAAATGTCACAGGAAATGACCCGGATTTGAATCAAATGGAGCAGTCGATTTTGCGAACCAGAATACAGAAGGGGCTGCCCCTGCCAGTGAGAAGCAAATTGGCAGAGGTGGTTGGGCTTGGAAGCATGGCAAAGAGTGGTTACACGGATCATATAGCCCACCAAGTGGAGCTGTATAGGAAAAAGGAAAATGATCAAAAAGACCAGGACCACGAGACCCTCAGGAAACTTAATCACATGCAACTGATGGATAATAAGAGGATGGAGAAGAAGCAGGCTCTGATTATGCAGAATCAGGCTCCACTAAATCAAATGGTACCACTACCACAGCCGAACCAGGTTCAGCTCCAATCGTTCCAGACACCGCCGGTGGTTCCAGTTGTCGCCTACCTACAGCCAGCTTTTGATCAAGCGCAGCCCTGGAGAGGAAGAGATCAAAGAAATTAACAGTTGTGGCTAGACCGAGGTGCCACCCGAGATGCTACTGGACTTTGGAGAAATCATGAGGGGCTGATACTATCACCTCCAGACCTGTTGGGTCTGATGATTCAGGAGGCGCATGGCTTAGCTCACGCTGCAAGGGGGGAAGTTAAGAGAAAGATTACAAAAGAGTGTGATTTTTGGGCACCATGTTTGCTTGAACAGATTGATTATGTCATAGGCAGGTGTAACTAGTTGTGGACTATGTTGACATGATAAAACCGATTGAAGGGAATGCTCAATCGGTTGCCAAGTTCTTATGTAGAGAGGTCATAAGCAGGTGGGGACTTCCAGATCGAATATCCTCAGACAATGGGAAAGAGTTTGTGGATAAGACGGTGAAATTGATTTTGCAAAAACTAGGAATTAAACAACGTCTTGGGGCAATTTACCACCCACAAAGTCAAGGAATTTGCGAGAGAATGAACGGTGTTCTGAAAAATCGTATTGTCAAAATATGCCAACACACGGGGTTAAACTGGATAGCAGCACTTCCATTGGCGTTAATGGTATGTCGCTCTAGTGAGCTCCGCGATTTACATATGACACCTCATGAGTTGGTTACAGGAAGACTGATGCCAACACCTTGTCTGCGGACAAGTGGGAAAGGTCCAAGTTTGGCCCTTTTAGAAGATGAAATGCAAACGTATGTCACATACATGGTTAATCTACATAAAAGAATATTCACATATGTGTCTGACAGGCAAGCTAAGGAGGAGGTGCAGGAGGAGCTCGATGAGCAAAAAAGGATCACAGTGCTACCTGGAGACAAGGTGTTCGTGAAGGTGTTTAGACGGAAGTGGTATAACGAACGCCGTGAGGGACCATTTGAAGTGGTTCGCAGTACAGGAACCGCGGTCCAGGTTAAGGGGTCTCCTACATGGTATCATTTATCACATTGTGTCAAAGCACCAAGTGAAGGGGCGCCACAGTCACTGATCCAAGATGTTGAAGGCTCAAGAGAGCCCGAAGACAATGTGGGAGAACACACTCCAGAGAGGGAGATGCATGAAAATCCCCAGAGTCAGAATTCAGAAGGAGAGATCACCCAGGTTGTGGACAATGTTGATGTGTCTGTACACATTCCTGATGATGCCAGAGATGACTCGGCAGTTGATGGACAGGACAGAAGATATAGAGACATTGTCTTTCAACATGTCCCAGACCCAGCAGGGCCTATTTCAGTTGCCTGCAAAGCGCCAGAGATATCAAAGGGCGGTGACTCCGCTGCAGGACAACCCAGGGATCCAGTTAGACCAAGGAGCCCGAGACCAGTTAGGAGAAGAGTCAAACCAGACCGTTATTAGAACCAGGGTTGAAGTAACCTTGGGACAGTCAGTTAGGCTTCCATGTCAGTGTACAGAAGAAAATAGTGGTAAAGGGAAACTCAGAGTTCAGTGGGAAGATAACCATGGTAAGATCCTAGATCTGTCAGAGACAGTACCATTAGGGAAATATACATTAGTTAATGACAAAAGGAGAGTGAAGGTTGAGGGAGACTGTAGTCTCTATGTATATAAGCCTCAACAGGAAGATCAAGGTGATTACAGGTGTTCTTTTTACGATCGACATATTGGAAGTGAGCGGTCCGAGCTAGGATTTGGAGTTCGCGTGGTGTCTCTAGTAATACTAGGGGGGAATAAGAGTATAGATTCACAAGAGGTTGGGGAAACAAGAGAATTGACAACGATGACATCAACTCTCCAGACGAAAGCTGGACAGATGGAAGGGAAATCTACTCCTTCAATGGCAAAAGCTATTGAAAGTATAAAGGCATCACATGTAACTACAAAGGCGCCTCAGGTGATATCTATAACGTCACCTCCTTTGAGTACTGTGATCAGAGCTAAGTTAGGAGGAACAGCTTACCTTCCTTGTCAGTGTGGGAGATGGAATAATGGAGGGAACTTGTTTCCCAAATGGGAAAATAGTCGTGGTGAAGATTTGCTGTTGACAAGACCTGACGATGACGTTGTGCCTCGTGATCAGAGGAAGTATATTTTGTATAATGAGGTTAGGTGGACGAAAATTAAAGATGATTGTTCCCTTGTCCTGCGTAACGTTACCCGGGAAGACGAAGGAGAATACATGTGTTCTTATGAAGAACCGGAGTTTAAATTTGTTCCATATCAAAATTATTGGATCACAGGTCGTGTGACTCGTAGAGTGTCACTCCTGATAAAAGATTTGGGGCCTATTGGAGTTTCTAGGGGTACTAAAGAAGTTCAGAGACAATTTACTACAGTAACCACTCCAAAGGTGATTAGTACACAGATAAAGCTTGTTACATTAGTTCCAAAAACAACTAAGAATGTTCATACACCGACTCTGGCTACTACTCTAGTTATGACTTCAAAGGGGATGAATGCTACAACAGTGACGACATCCGTGGCATCTACGACATTTGTAAATACAACGCAGACATCTAATATGACATCTTGGACCTTTAAGGATGTGGTTAATTTAGTCGAGAAGCAAGTGTCAAAAATAGAGCCTAGCGTGAACAGAAATAATGACATTGTTGAAGTTAGAGAACAGAGGATAGAAGAAAAGTATGTAGAGTCATCTACGACAGCTCAGAGGACTATTTTAAACATAGATAATAACTTTGCTGACTCTGATCAGACACCAGGGTACATGATGGATCAATACCATACAATACAAAAGAGAGACACTAAATGGAAGGCGTTTGGGTTTGATTCTTCAGTGTTACAAATCGTAGACCCTTGGGCAGGTAGGAACTTATGGTTTCAGCAAGTAACCCACTCCGTAAGATCGGTTGTGAAAACGGATGGTCCGTGTCTGGTGAAAATCCGATCGCCAAGCTCATGGCCTTCGATTTTAGAGACTATACCAGAACCACTAACCACTATGTGTCAAAGTTATGCATTATCATGGCTCTTGTATCAACAGCAATCATCAGTGGATAAAGTGATGGCTTTAGCAATGAACCTTTTTAAGCCTAGATTGACTTGTTCTTGGTTGGCAGGTTTACCATATGTAAATGTACTTGATCAGCATGAAGATATCAGAACAGCGGTCCCTGATATAATGGAGGTGACAGCAGTGGGAGCTAACAGCTGTTTTTGTTCAAATACAACTCATGAAGGACCGGGAACGTTTATGGGGTTATCAAAGTGTGATAAATATATGATGGACTTGGGTAAAATGGAACGTGGGAATAGTGATGATTCGTATGAAGCGTCTTTTCAGGTACCACAACACAAAAAGAAGACAATTGTAAGGGTACATAATCAGATATTGCCAGGGAATGTGACTATCGGGAATTTCAAGGATATTTGGTGGGTCTGTGGGAATAAGGCATACATATTTCTACCATATGGGTGGACAGGATGCTGTTATATGGCACTGTTGAAACTTCCATATGAGGTTCTTACTAGCCAGAAGGGAGAAGGGCCAAAGGGGGTCCAATCTGATGTTGCTTCAAGTAGTAGGAGAAAACGTGAGTTGGCACAGTTTCACAAGTTGGAATCCTACCATTGGAGAATAAGTTTAGGAGAGAAGTGGGGTATAGGATTATTTCCATGGTATGGGGTGGCATTCTTGGCAGATCACATCGACAACATTACCTACACCTTGCAAGGCTTTGCGAACGAAACCATAAGAGGTTTCGAATTGTTGTCAAACACCCAGAGAAGTCACAGAATGACGTTGCTGAAACATGACATGGCTCTTGATTATATTTTGGCCAAACAAGGGGGCTTATGTGTTGCTTTAAATTTAACAGGGGATGCTTGCTACACTTTGATTCCCGATAGCTCTGATAATATGACTAGTGTCATAGGGGCATTGAAGCTCATAAGAGATGCGTTTGGCCCATCAGAAGATGCGGGATGGTCTGCAAATGCTTGGTTGCAGGATAAATTGGGGCCATTAGGAGCAGTGTTAGTTCAGGTTTTGGTAGCGCTCGTCATGTCGTTGTGCGTGATGTTTTGTTTTTGCACGATGTTGTTGACCTTTGCAAAGGCCATGATAATTAAATGGGTTGGAGTTGTGCTGCCCGGCGATCAAACGCTGATGCCATTATTACACGAAGCTGACACGGACGTGGAAGAGGATGACGCAATAAAGATCGAATTGGTGGAGGAATATCCATTTTAAATATCTCAGAGGATTATAATCCTGTTCTTTACCTCTGTTTTTGCTTGCGTAGTTTGTAGTGTTGATTTGGGTTTGCTCTTTCAAGACTTTGTGTAGTCTCGAAGGGGGGGTATGGCAACAAATGAACAATATGATTAATGGATAATATGATTTCTAATTTCACATTTTTACTTATAGAAGTGTTCTTATTCTGTGTTTGATGTTTTAATTTGTATCTGTTATGTATGCAAAAGATACTGGTTTTCTTTTCTTTCATTCTAGAACATATTGGGGGAAGAACACTGTGAGGGTGGTGGATTGTCAGGGACTCCGATGGGCTGAATGGATTCAGACACTTCAAACATGAAAATACGAATGGCCTGAAGAACTCTGAACGTGGACTGGCGATACAACATCCAGAGTCAAGACGTCATCGATACTACACCTGAATCAAGGCTGCTGAGAAACTGCAGCGTTATACAGTCTTATGTCTTCTCTTAGATGTTACCTTAGTATTATTGAAAATGAATTTTCTTTTTTGTGTATTACATGCTTGGGAAATGATGGTTTCTAAATATAATGGGACCTCAGATGTTTTCTTTTTCTTTTTCTCGATGTTTAGGGACAGTGGGGTAGGCAGGAAAAGGTCCATAGAAAGGTGCGATGGGTCGACCAACCTGACTTTGGACATTATCTTGTTTTGATTTGCTGAGAATTCCATATGCATTTGCTTAAATCATTTCCATACACAAATTGCTAAAATTCCTCATTTCAGTGTTATGGAGTACTACTTATGGTCGCCTTGGCAGAGGGACCGTGAGAGAATTTTCCTGTCTACATTGTTTAATGGATATTTCAAGAAAGATTAGCTGCCGGACAGGTTTTTCACTCTCACTTTTATACTCCATGTAGTTGTTTCAATGGTAAAAAGGAAGGGTTGTTAAATTTGTCATGTTTATACACCTGTATGTCTTTTATTTTATTTTTTCGAGACTTTGTGTAAGTCTCGAAGGGGGGAATATGTGGTATATTTTCAGGTCTTATACAAGACAGCGGGGCCCCTCTTATGCAAACATGGGTAAATAGCATACGTGGACATAGGGTCCAAAGTCCAGGGGTTGAAAGATAAACATGTAGGACACACATGGACTTATGCTCAGCTCGCATGTTACATGACAGATGTTGCATAACAGCTGTGCCCGATATAAGGAGGCGCGAGAGCCCCAAAGGCAGGACTCTCAGATTTGAGTTGAGACCTCCGGACGTTCTAGACGTTCGTTATGACATTTGTTGCTTGTTTGTAATAAACTCTATTATACCAAAAAGAACAGTGTCCGCGAAGCATCCTTCCTCATCACTTCAACAGCACTGTCGCAGGAGAGATACGACAGTTTCTTTGCCACCAACGAGCTCAAGCAGTTTGTTTTCCTCATGTTGGTTTATTTTGAGTTTGAGCTGAAGAATCCCGATGAGAAAATACCTGAAATTGACCTCAGGCGATGGGGCTTTGGATCCATGCAACCTGACAGAGATGTTCAGTTTCGATACAGACTCAGATATTAAATCATTTTAATTTTTCTGATAAAATGATTTGTGATTTTCTCTCTAAGCTTTGATTTGACAATTATGTAGGAAACAGATTACACAATGAAGTGTTTTGTGTTTTTACACCAATGATGTGATAATCACCTTTCATGTTTTAATATTGTTGGATACAGTATAACTACATTGTAAACCATTTTCTAAATAAGAACTATGATTGATTCCCTCCAGGTGTACTATACACAAATGCACTACTATTTTCTATGTTTTGAACAGTTTATTATGAATATAACTCCTCTCTCTTCTGTTTGCTAATGAGAGAGCAGTTCAATCCAGTCAACAATAATTCAGTAATCTTTGAATAAACAAATACTGTTGGTTTAACAAAATATTGTAAATATGACTGCTTTTTTGCACAGCTGTTTTCCAGCATGATATCCTTTCCAGTGAAGCTACATGACTCACTGTGAATTGTCAATGTCTAATAATTTATCAAGCAAGACCAAAAGTCTACATAACTAGTTACATCTCATGTCTATGGAGGGGCGAGAACAAAAAAAAGTTGAAAAACCAGAGATGCCTTGCTTTGTTAATATTTTAAATTCATTTGTTAGATGGTTGTATCCTTAGTTAACCTTTGTTGAACAAAAGCACCTCTCTGTTTGTGTAACCTTAATATCAGAGATGGCGGGTGTTATCTAGCTTCTGTCTTTTTTTTTTTTTTTTTTTTTTTCACAATATTTTTATTATGCTTTTAAACACAAACACATACAAAACCAACAATAAATCAGCACACATTGGTCACAAAAACTAAGCACCAGATTTAGAACCCTAACACACAGTATACATAGCACCTAATATACTCAAAGAGATGATTGTACACAATCACATATGTATTTTAAAAATCAAAGCATCTATGTATGTATATAAATAAGGATAAGGAGGCGCTCAGTCCGTTACAATTTATCGCAGTCGACACTGATGCAACAAAACATTTTAAGAAAAATAAGAAAACAAAACAAAATAAATAAGTCAACAAATAAATATCTCGCCCTACGGCCCAAAAATGGCCCTTTGGCGAATTTTCAATATTGCAATCTATAAGACCCTTTAGTTCAAGTTTTTTTCCCCAACATATTTAAAAAAGGATGTCCAAGTCTTAAAGAAATCACCCATTTTACATTTAAATCTGTATGTTAGATATTCCATTGATATTAGCTCGAATATCAGTTTATACCACTCCACAACTGTTTTTTTTTTGTTTTTTTCCTTGTTCCCTTCCACCAATATGTTCATTGGGTTTTCTTATTTTCACAACCACAATAAGGATAAAGGAAAAAGAGAAAAAAAAAAAAAAAAAAACACTGGTACAGCTCAGGTAGAAAAAAAAAAAAAAAAAAATGTATATAGGAGGTCGTAGGAAATAGTCCATAGTGCAGGGAAGTCACAGGATATATGAGTTAATGTTCAAGAGACTCCTTGTAAGATAATGGAAGAGAGTTCGGGTCCAATATAATTCAGATAGGGTTGCCAGATATTATGGAACTGATCTACTTTGGTATACTTTACTTTATACTTTTACTTTATACTTTATTGTCAGACAGGTCTGAAATTTGTTTTGCATAACAGCAGCTCCGTTTGCAACATCACAGAAAGGACAAAGACAATAAACAACTATACAAACATTTAAACATTACAATCACAGAAGACAATATTCAGGGCCCTTTAACGCACATTTGATCTGGGATTAGGCTCCATATTTAGTTTAAGGATTGACTGATGCAAAAAAGAGTGCTTCAGTCTAACCTTATTAAATCGTGGAACCCTGTATCTCCGATTCGATGGTAACAGTTGATATTCACTGTTCAAAACATGATTGGGGTTAGAGACGATGTTGTTAGCCAGCCTTAAGATGTTATTATGATAGGCTGATTCATAGAGTTTCTCAAGGGGTTGACCTACTATCTTTGAGCAGATTTTCATTTGTTGGAGCAGTTTTGACTTTAAAGTAGTTGACAAATTCTTGTACCATGTAGTATAACAATACTGCAGGACACTCATAATCACAGAAGTAAAAAACAATAGAAGAATTTGTTTACTCTATGTATGTATAATATTTGTCAGATATTCCAAAGGGACCATCTCAAATATCACTTTTCGCCAGCCTTGTACAGAGGGTTTCTTATCACTGATCCACTGTAGTAGTATATTTTTTCTAGCAGCAAATGTAAGAATGTTATATAACCTTTTGTTGGCTGCAGTAATTATATTTGTACTTGGGATTCCTAAAATCAAAGACATTGGATTCATTTCTAAATCCTTATCAAATATCTTTTCCATTTGACATAATATTTCAGACCAGTACTTCTGTAATTTATGACACGACCAAAGGCAATGAGTTAAGGTACCTATTTCTGTTTTACATTCGAGACACAGAGGAGAAAGTGAGGGGTCGAAGAAATGCCTGCGATTAGGGGATATATGTATTCTATGTATAATTTTAAATTGGATTGCTTTCATCCGGGTACAGATAGATATCTTTTTGGCATGACTCCAAATATCGTCCCATGTCTCATCATTAATAGTTACTGACAGTTCCTTCTCCCATACACTCCTAATCCTCTGTGTATTTGTAGTATACTTGCCATTCATTACATTATATAGCAAACTCAGAGACACCTTCGTTGGTCGTTGAAACAGCATTTTCTCAACAGCAGACACCTCAGGATGATCTATAATGGTTGTACTCTTAGTGATATAATGCCTTATTTGTAAAAACCGAAAGAAATCTTGTTTTGGGAGTTGGTATTCCTTTATCAATTGTTCAAATGACATGAGACTATTATCTGAAAGTAAGTCTCCCAATTTTGTAATATTTTTATTGTTCCATTGTCGGAAACCAGAATCCAATATCCCTGGCAAAAATTCAGGGTTGTTTATTATTGGGGTAAATGTGGAAGTTAATTTGGACCTCCCCTCCAGACGACGGACTGATCGCCATGCCTTTAAAGCATTGATTGTTATTGGATTTATACAATTATTTCTTATGTCCTTAAAATTCTTAAAAAATAATAAATCCTGTAGTCTACGCTGGGACAATGATGCTTCAATGTTCAGCCAAGCAGAAGATGCCTCATCTTTCACCCATTCAGATATAAATCTCAAGTGAGCACACAGCTGGTATACTTTGATATTTGGCAGGTCTAAACCACCCATTGAACCTGGCAATTGTAGAACTGACATTTTGAGTCTAGGTCTACGTTTGCTCCATATGAAAGAGCTGAGCCAGCTATTCAAATCTTTAAGAGCCCTATTTGAAAACAATATGGGAATCATTTGAATGGGATAAAGTAGCCTAGGTAACACATTCATCTTTATCAGGGCTATACGTCCTAACCAAGAAACAGGAAGTGAGTTCCAGCGCTCTAAATCTTGCCTTATTTTACCAAATAAAGGGATAAAGTTGGCTTTATACAACTGATTAAATGATGGGGTAATAAAAATACCTAAATAGACTAAACCTGCAGGGGACCATTTGAAAGGGAAGGATGGGACCGTATTAGGTATAGTAGTTAGAGTACCCAGGGGCATAGCTTCTGATTTGTTTAAATTAATCTTATACCCAGAGAATTTGCTAAACATGTTAATCACCTTAATGAGGGCTGAAACAGATGTCTCTGGGTCAGTTAGAAAAACTAGGACGTCGTCAGCATACAATGTTATCTTATGGCATATCTCTCCGACCTGCAGACCACATATAGAGGGCTCTCTTCTAATGGCCTCAGCCAGTGGCTCAATGGCCAATGCAAACAGGAGAGGCGATAGAGGGCAGCCCTGTCTAGTTCCTCTATGTGTATTAAAATACTCTGATCTAAGTCCGTTAGTCATAACCGCAGCTTGAGGATAGTTATAAATGATTTCAACCCATTTCACAAAATTACTACCAAGACCAAATTTTTCTAATGTGCAAATTAAAAAAGGCCACTCAATTCGGTCAAATGCCTTCTCTGCATCCAGCGAAAGCACCAGACCATCTATAGATTTTTGTTTAAAGGCCTGAATAGCATTAATGAGACGTCTGACATTGTTAGTTGAGTTTCTGCCTTTTATAAAGCCAGTTTGATCCTCTTTAATTAATATGGGCAGAAGGTCCTCCAAACGAGTAGCTAAAATTTTAGAAAGCAATTTTCTGTCCACATTTAAAAGAGCTATCGGCCTATAGGATGAGCAGGATTCAGGACATTTCCCTTTCTTTAAGATAAGTGATATGTTAGCCTCTTTAAGGGTCTGTGGCAAATCTGCAATAGAAAATGAATGATTGAACATTTCAAGTAACGGTTCCAAAAGTAAGTCTTGGAACTCCTTATAAAATTCAGAACAGAACCCATCAGGCCCTGGCGACTTCCCACTCTGAAGCTTTTTGATGGCATTAGCTACTTCATTTCTTGTAATGGGGCTGTTAAAGTGGCAGTAGGCAACAATATTTTGGCATAATTTGGCAAAAATTCCATAATAACCTTTCAGCATATTGTAATTCAAGTGATCTGAGAGAAGACTACACCTCTGCACCTCCTCATGGCTCTGTTTACAGGCTTTAGAAAATCTTGCCCGTGACGGCAGACTTTGACCAATCACAGGGCATTTCAGAGAGAGCGTTCCTATTGGCTGTTCCACAAAAGGAGATGCGCGTTCACGTCTGGTCTCTGCAGATAGTGAAAGCCTCGGTCAATGGCGGAACAACCTACTGAAAAGCTTGCTATTCCAGCATTGGCAGCATTGTATGAGTAGCGTTACTCATACAGTAGTGTTACTCATACAATAACCTGTATGAGTAGCGTTACTCATACAGGTTACTAATTATGGTAGCATATGAGTTATATCCTGCATTCTTGGTGGTTATATTCTGGTCTCAGAGTTTGTGATGAGCAGTAATGTGATCTTATTCTCTTATTATTTCATTGTGCTTAGTATGACATCACTTGATTTGAATGCTGACCGCATCAATGTAGAGGAGTTCAACGACATTCAGAATTCCATATAAGTTTATCTGTTTTTGAATTTCCTCTTTATATTTTGAGCATGTGCCCCTTTGTATATTGGTGCAAGATAATATTACTAAATAATTTGATCCTGTCTATAGCATTGACTGGGCAGATGACACCTTGTGCCACGCTGAAGAGACAGAGTCTGTCTCATCTTTGGAGGAGGAGGAGGAGACCAGGGAAGTCGACAGTGATGGAAGGACCCTGTTACCAATGCAGCGTGCCAGGCCCATGGACCCTTTCAGGTGACGGTCAAATCCAGGGCCACAGCTGCCATCATTGAGTGGGTGAGTATTTATTTTACAGTATTGATATTATGTTGTCTTTTAAAATGTTTTAACAATGTAAGCAGCAAATCGTAATTGCTGCATCACAAACTGTTACAAACTGCCTTGGTGGGAATTGGGCAAGGCTGTGAAGAATCTTGTACATTGAGCTGACACCAGCCAGGAACAGCCATTTTTGGAAAATATATGTACTTCATGACTTTGGAGTGTGTGGTACTTTTTGCCCAATTTATGTGTTGTATAGTGCAAAATATATGCAGCACCGCACTAAGCTTTGATATGCACAATAAAACCCATTTTGCTTTCTGTCACTCTTCTTTTTTTTCTAGACGTTTCCCTTTGGTCATATTGTGTGGCGTTGGAGTTCACAGTCCGCTCTCAAGTATGGGATGCTGATAGGGGACTTCATGTTGGCTGTCAATATCCTCCTCTCTGGAAACAACTATGCGAAAGTGGCATTACTGTTCAAATTTATGAACATGGGGATGGTGGGAAGGTCCACATTTTTCAAAATACAGGACACCTACTGTGTGGACACCATAAAACAGTTCTGGGAAGAAAAGCGAGGATTAGTTATTTCCCAGCTAAAGCCCAAAGCCAGTGTCGTGGCCCTGGGTAAGTTCTATTTTGACATAGATTTGTGGATATGATACTGACAAATACCGGTTGTTGTACAACCGGAAGTGGTCAGTATCATATCCACTAGAGTGAATCATAAAAAAAGTGTGTTCCAATTTCTGAAATTATTATTTATGTTTTGTTTTAAAAGGAGATGGTCGGATGGACAGCCCTGGATTCTGTGCACAGTACTGCACATATAGTGTGATGGAGAATGACTCTAAAGACATCATCTCCATGGTGACAGTGGACAAACGTGAAACGGCGCGGAACAGTGTCATCATGGAGAAGGAAGCCTTCATCCGGACTTTTGACACACTTCGTCAGTAAATAGGAAATTTGAGCGAAATATGTACTGATGCTCATAGCCAGATAGCTGCACTCTTTAGTACGTATATAGGTTTTTAGTTTGTTATTCATTTTTAATATGTGTGTTGACTTGTGCAGATGTCTGTACTTACAAATGTCTTTTGTTCACTGTTCATACAGCCAAGGGCATATATAAGTGGCACGGATCGAAAAACCTTGGAAAGAAGATCCACCAGGTAATATTATGGAATGTATTTCATTTGAACTCATTGTCACTTCGTCACAAAACTTGCTTACACCAATAATTTTCTTTGATTGTTTTTGCATTTCATTCTGTGGTCAGGCGAGCCAGCAGAAGGGGTGCTCCATTTTACTCATTTGGAGCAAGGATGTGTGCAACCACTTATGGTTTTGTGCCAAAATGTCGGCAACCTATGACGACTTCTTTGTAAGTACTATATGAACTGTTATTTATATTGCTACACTTGTGGAGCCAGAAATATTTCACAGCTGCAGACATCATTTCAGCGTAATGTGTCGGATCATTGCTGATGCGTTATTGTTCTCTTAGGACATGTGGGCTGGCCTACTCCATCACGTCACAGGAGAACACGAGTGGGCTCTTGGCGCCTGTCACCATGGACCCTTGTCGGACAACAGGGACAAGGAATGGATAGAGAAGGGATCTGTGGCACTCATTGAGATAGTGCTAAATGCACGCTGGCTGGGTGAAGTAGTGAAGTACCTGGGATTTAGGTATGTGGGCATGGGTTTTACATGTAATGTTTATGTTCACAAGTATTTAATTCAAACAAAGGAAGCTCCTGGCTTACTCCCTATAAACCCACATAGGGAAGAAAAAAGTGAGTAAATCTTGGGAAAGATCATGCAGAGAGTGGGTCCCTTTTTGAAAAATCTCTAAAATACAGATGATTGTAAATCATGCAGTGACTTGATCAAAGTCCTTTTTATTTTTTTACTGTCCACCACTGATTGTGACTATATGTATCAACTAATGACTAATGACAACATAAAAGATCTAACACTTGTTTTTTACTGTTTAGGTCTACAGCAGAACTTGAGTCCTTTCACAACCACATACTGATGTATGCCAGCAAGAGATTCAGTTTCACCCCGCCCGTCTATTCAGCTCGCACCCTACTTGCTGGTTTGGATTATAATCATCATGTCCACCGACCAGTGCAGAGAAAAGCTGATGGCTCCATTGAGTAAGTTCTTAAAATTGACAACAGTATACCCACTAAAACGGAAGTATATTAGTTTTATAATATAAGGTCAAATTTATACATGAATAATTATAATGAATGTTGCCCTTGCACAGGCAGCAGTTTTGCAAATTTATCACAAATTCATTTTTCAATAACCATCTTTTCCTGTTTCGGTCATATGCTAATTTCATTATGTCAGATACCGGAAGCTGTACAACAAGAAGTCGCGGAAGTGGAGCCTGTACACAATGAAGGTCGACAAGGACTATGGCTACATTCCTGACCTCTAGAGGGCCATCCTCCGTAGCCGCACCACAGCAGACAGAGGCATGCCGCGTGTGAGACGCCAGAGGCCTGATGACCCGCGGCAGTATGGTGTGCTATGTGGTATTCCACCTCCAACCACAGAGGAGCTACTGCACACACAAGTCAGTCGACGACAAGGTATAGAAGTTCTTTCAGTGGGCCTCATTCAACATCCCTTCTTCAGAAACCCAAATTGCATGTTTTCACACTAACCCTTGCAGCCTTCACAACATAGTTTCTCATTACACTGATTCTGATTTTAGTTGATAAAGGTTGCATATAGATTTTGTTAATTACATGCAGCTTTTTGACGACTACAGAGATGTTATATGAAAGGTATAATTTATGATAATGTAAAGACATCACGCATTGACACACAAAAAGAGACGCATTGACATATTGTCATTGAAATAATATGGTACTATAGCATGAGAGGCAGAGTAAGAAACTTCTCAACCAACAAAAGACCAGCATAGAGTTGCATGCTAAATAAGTTATTATATATGCATTACAGCAGCCTTTTAAAAAATATTATAGCCTATATATATGGCCTATATGTGTGACGTTATAGTCAAAACTAAACAACTGATTTCAAAATTCTAACATGCTATTCTTTGTTCATTCGCAGGGCCAAGGACTACCTAAGTGAGCAGCCGACCATAGGAGAAGACGTGACCCCTGCGACACCTCACCTGAGTCGATCCCACCTACACCCCTACTATGGCCACCACTCAAAAATACTGACCAGGGGTCAGACATGTTCTATAGGCCTAGCCCCACTGAAAGATGGTGTACTTATTTTTTAATTTACCTTTTTTTAAACTTTTTTTGTGGTGTGTTATGAATGTTTGGGATTGTCATCTATATTTTTGAATGTAATAAAAGTGTTACCCAAGTGAGCTGAATTTCTTTACTGCATGGTATTGACACTGGCAGTCGTGAACAAAAAAAGCAGGTGGTCATCCTTCAATGGATTTATTTTTACAAAAACAATGGCAAGAATAACAATAAGTAAAATGTAAATACTCTACAAAAATATCACATCACACAGGAGGGGTGGGGGCGGGTGGGTTGTTTCAGAGCCTGTGTGGGATAAAGCCCACATATTGGTGGTGGGGGTCAGGATATCTGTCCCTAATCCTCCACACACAACAGCTGGGAATTACAGTTCTGTTACCCCGCCCCAAGGCTCCATACTGCCACACAACAAACTGCCGGTAACTGTCGAGCTTGTAGTTGTTGTACTCTGCTGAAGTCATCTTCAGCCAGAGGGTCTTCAAGCTGACTCTGTCCTCTCCCCCGGCCAGACCCTCTGCCGCGTCCACGTCCACTAGCTCGCCCTCTTCCTCTTCCTCGTCCATTCGTAGCCGGCTGCTCCAGGACATAGTCAGGATCTGACTCGACGGTGCTCTGTTAGTAATAGATATGTAACAGATGTAAAATTACCATTTCCATTATGAATAACATGGTCATGGTTTTATTTATTTTCAGATGTGTAAAGTTATCTATACAGACTAAAAAACACTAAAGTTAGAAAGATAGCATTACTGAAACTTGATGCAGGATTTTGCGTTTTCCGGATTTCTACGCACTGCAGCTTTAAGAAAACTTTCCTGTTCTTCTGATAGTGTTGGAAGATTAATCTGAGCAAAAAAGTCTTCCATTAATTGAGGTGCGTCAGTTGTCTGTTCAGAAGAGTACAAATTTATGTAAAAATCTTTGAAGCTGTCATTTATCAGTCTGTTTTCGTATACCCTATTGCCCTCAGCATCCGCAATCACTGCTATAGACTGGGACTCTGCTCGTTTTTTAGCCAGGTATGCAAGATATTTCCCTGGTTTATCTCCATATTCATAAAAGCTCTGTTTAATATACTTATTTTTTTTCTCTGCATCTTTAGTAAGAAGACAGTTTATAGCTGATCTAAGAGCAGAAATTTCTTGCCATAAATAAGGTGATGGAGAGCTGATATAAATCTTTTCTTTATTTGACAAATTGCTCTCTAAGGATTTTTGCTCTTTAAGTTTTTGGCGCCTCTTAGTTGTAGAGTATGATATGATCAACCCTCTTGCATAGGCCTTGCAAGTTTCCCATAGAATTGAGGGATTATTCGAAGATTGTAAATTGATGGACAAAAATGCCTTAAATTCAGTGGAAAAATAAGATATAAAAGTATTATCTTTAAGAATAATAGTGTTAAGTCTCCACTGTCGGGCCTGATTTATTGAGACTTTAAGTTTTATGTCCATAACCATACTGGCATGATCAGATATTATTATACTGTTTATATTACAAGATAAAACAGAGTGTAGTTCGGATTTGGGTAGAAAAAAATAATCAATTCTAGTCTGACACCCATGAGGAGCAGAGAAAAATGTATATTCTTTGTCAGAAGGGTGACGACTCCTCCAAACATCATCAAATCCGAGATCTTCACAGATGGCACGAAGAGCATTTGCTTGGGGAGAGGGGGCCATAATGCGGTGTGGGAATCTATCTATGAGCGGATTTAATATACAATTAAAATCACCACCCACAATTACTATATCTGCTGTCATTTCTGCAAAATCAAAAAACGCTTTAGAAAGAAAAGCAACTGGATGAGCTGGTGGGAAATAAACGTTCATTATTACAATATCTTGACCTTGTAAACTCCCTTTAATTATAACATAACGACCACTCCGATCTTCAACACAGTTAACCACCTTAAAAGGCAGGGTTCGTCTAATGAGTACAGCAACACCCCTGCTTCTGGTTGTAAAGGATGAAAAGAAAACTTGTCCAAACACACCCTGCCTTAACTTTAAATGTTCTTTGTCATCAAGATGGGTTTCTTGCACTAGAGCTATATCTATATTTTCTTTTTTCAGGAAGGTAAGTATTTTCCTACGCTTTATAGGATTATTAATCCCTCTCACATTCCAAGTGCAGACCCGAAGTTTATTTGCCATTAAAATTCTTGATGCAAATAAAGAGCTGGAAATCTCCTAGCACACTCCAAAAAAAAACCCAAAAAAAACAGAAACATAAAATACCCAAGCTGTACCAAAACATCAGAACCACAACAGAGCACATTCCAACTAAATACAAAAACACAAATAAAAATAAAGAATGGGGTAATGTCCCTGCTAAACATGCAGGGAACCTCAGTCCTTCTCCCACCCGCGGCAGACAGCCGACAGATGGACCAGGCGCTATACTCACGCCTAACCATAGAAATAACACACGCAAGCTCCACCTCGCACACGGACATGACAACTTCACCTGGCGAATTGTAATAAAGAAAATATAAGAATACAATCATAAATGACAGAGCCACATACTTACATCACTCAAACTGTCACAGTCCCAGTCCAATAATCGGAACATAAGAGAGAAAGATGCATTTGTGTTGTTTTAGACACTTTATCCAAGCGATCTAGCTTCTCTCTAAGGTATGAGTGATATTTAATCTGCCAATCAAGACAAAAATCTGTTGTTTTAGGGTATGTCCATGAATGGAACATCACTGGACTGGTTTCACTATATTAAGGTCATGGTTAGGTTTTAGGTTAGGCTTGTTCACATGATAATGCAATAATGCTTGTCTGTTTTTAGATTTGTTTTCAACCTGTAATAAAGCCTTTATTTGACCAAAATAACAAAAGATCACATTTTATGATGCCAGGGCCTATTCATTTAATTTTTCCTTGACCAGATAAACCTATTACATTGTGGTCTCTAAACTTTGTTTTACAATGTAATTGCTCAATAGCCCATGACTGGCACTCCGTTGTCTTAGCTAGTTAATTTGTGAAGTTATACATCACCATTTCTTAAACTTAAACTTTATTAGGATCATCATATATATATATATATATACACATATATATATATATATATATATATACATATATATATATATATATATATATATACACAGGTACATACCTTTGCATCCAACTCATTCTAAGCATCGTCCTTTAACCACCAACCTTGTGGTTAAAGGACGACCTGCTCTACCCACTGAGCTACAGCCATCCCTGCATGTTGTATCAAGAGTTTCAAGCCTTACTTCCTAATTAGAAATGAACTGTTATCATCCTTAAATACTGAATTGTGGGTGTATCCCAATATTTATTCAAGCTTTTCATTCTTTTAAAAACATTTTAGTGTTGCAAATGTCCATTGCATTATGTCCCCTAGTTGTGCTGTAGGAACACAACCAGTGAGATGTTTTGAGAGTAATACAACACAGATTTAAAGAAACAGTTCATGCCTAAATGAAAATGATAATTACTCATCTGAGCAGTTAAAACTCCACTGAAGTTATGTCTGAACACACACTCATGCAGGGAGTTCCATCTCAGCTGGTTGGACCTGATGGTACCAAATTTACTATTTTGTGACTTCTTCTGACCTTTGCTGTCAGGGCCTGAGATTTTGACCCACTTCACCTTCATTTTAATCATCCAATAATTACTCCGCCTTCACAAAACCAATGATATCACAATAAGTGCATAATGGATGTAGCTTTAACAGAATTACTTTTTATTAATTTGGATAAATATATAAATTGCTATAACACGATAGGTAAGAACTATGATCTATTCTGTCCTGTGTTAGTCTATTTTGTTCAGTCTCAGCTGCTCTCTCTTGTGGAAAAATGTGTTTTACCTCATATTTTCACACTAAACTGCTCATTAAAGGTAACAAATACAGAAAAAAATGCACAAAAAAGCTTGTTGTGTTGAGTGACAGAGATTTAACAGAGGATGGACAACATTCACATGATAAAGGACCTCGAGAAGATGGTCAGAAATTTTGTCATTTTGTCAGACAAAATATTTAGAAATTTCATGTACATCACCTGTCACTTGTACAAACTTAATCTAAAGGATCCACAGATAGTGGAATAAAAGTAATTAATGGGTACCTCCATAAAAATTGGTAGCGAGGCCAATAAATATTTTATGACATTTCTGTCATTTCGTTAGGTTTAGCCTACAAAAATGGACACTTTGACTTTCAATATAACTTAATATAACTCTCTTCTGCTTACAAATCACAATGGAGATCTACACCTCTAGCCTAACATTAGAGAGCTGTTTAACTCAATACAAACAGTAATTAAATATATCTTGTATGAGTAAAGTTAAGCCCTGTGATAGTCTGGCGACCTGTCCAGGGTGTATACCGCCTTCGCCCAATGTCAGTTGGGATTGGCTCCATCCCCCCCCACCGTGACCATGAATAGGATAAGCGGTAACAGATAATGGATAATGGATGGATAAATAAAGCTAGGTTGTATGTTTCACACATAGACTATACAGTTTTGCAGTGAACACCCTGCTGCTGCAATAACATATACATTCCAGAAGGTGGTGCTACATGTCGACTACATAGTCGAGGAGCAACACAGAGCAGACTTTAGAAATCAGATAACTCTTGACAATTTATGTTCAAATACATTTTGTGAGGATATTATCTTGCTTCTTTTTCTACTTTTCAAAAGATCAATATCAAGAAGTTAAAGTGGTGAATTCAGTACTGTAAATATTGCTCTAAAAGCTCTTAATTTCATATGCCTTACTCCTTATTAAATCCAAATATTTTGCTTTATTTATTTTGTGTACAGTACATTCGTTTATAATTTTTCAACTCTCAGCACATAAAAGGTTAATGTGGAGAAAAGCAAAATAAAGCAAAGATGCAGTTATCTCATTAATACTTTACATACATTTCTGTAACATGGTCATCATGTCCCTTTGTGTAACCCTAATATCAGACAGGGCAGATGTTATCTTCAGTAGCTTCTGTTCTGTCAATCAAGTTTCACTAGAAGGTCAAGGTCAGGTTTTATCAGGTAAATCTTGTACACTGTAATCATAAACAAAAATGTACATACATAAATATTTTGACCAAATAATCACATTTTATGAAGCCAGGGTTTAAGGATTTCATGAGACAAAAGCAAGCATATTGTCCTTGACCAAATAAACACAATGCCTTGAACCCTCCTGTAAAATAAATATTAAAGTAATTCAAGTAAATACATAGTGTGTACACACGCACGCACGCACGCACGCTGGCACGCACGCACGCTGGCACGCACGCTGGCACGCACCCACGCACCCACGCATGCAGTAACATTTATTAATACTAGAAAATTTCGCAAGAAATTTGGACCAGTGTGCCTGGTGCTGGGGGGATGGGTGGGGGCTAGGGGTGGTGTGTGTGTGGAGGGGGTGGCAGATTCAGACTGTCTGAGGTCCATAGTGAGGTCATCACTGTAGGTCCTTTCGCTGCGTGCATGTCTGTCAGTGGTTGCCATGGTGATTGGGGGGCCGTGAGGAGTGTTTAGTTTCCTGTTAATATACAGTAAGAGTTGAGGGATTTTATTTTGAAAAGTAGGGGAATACCTAGTTCCTGTTATCATACAATGAGAGTTGGGGGCTTTTAATCACAGGTGTAATTGATCACATTAATTATGGCCCTGATCCATTGAAGCCCTGGTTTAGAGCATGCTGGCTCACTGAAATGGCATGATACAGTAAATAGTGTGTGTGTGTGTGTGTGTGTGTGTGGGTGTGTTAGTCAGCCTGCTCTGATTGGCTAATGTGAATCAGCTGTCTAGCAGCAATCTGAAGTTGCCGTGGTGATTGGCCACTGCTGCAGTGGGGCAGTTTATAATAGGAGTTAACCAGAGACGTACATGTCATAAAAGTACTTCTACGACAGAAACCGTGACTCCTATCACTTAGATTGTTCATGAGACCAGTTAGGAGTCTCTGATGAACAAATGGTGCGACATTTGGGTCTGTAGTTTCAAAAATGTGACCTCGGCGGCAGTTTCGAAAAGTAGTAACTTTTTTCTCTGATCCAAAAAATTCTGTGAAATTTAATATGGGCTGCTATGGGAGCACAGCCTGGAGTTGCTCTCACGTTCAGGCATGTGTCGCCAGATGTGTAAGTCCGACTGATTCCATAGCTACATGACTGCGACCGGCACAAAAATACCTACGTTTTGATGTATTAATTGTGTATGAGGAGTGGACGTTGTGGACTACAGAGCAATTTGTTCTGAAAATTTTCAAAAGATTTCAAAGCTTTCCCGCACTCTAGCGATGATGTCACGCGCTCTAGCCCTTAACGACCCACGCAATACACACCCATTATAAAATCTGAAACGTCTGAAAATTTCACAAAACGTAAACTGCGATTTCGTGAAAACCGTGCCAGCTATCAAAAAATTTCCATTTGGCCAAATAAAGTCCCAAGTCTCGTGACCCGTTTAAACTTTTTTTTTTTTTTTTTAAAGTTATTTTTTTGGGGGCATTTTCCATTTTTTTATGACAGGACAGTGGATAGAGTCGTGAAAGGGGGGGAGAGAGAGAGTGGATGCGGAAAGGGCCACAGGCCGGTTTCGAACCAGGGCCGCCGCGGTCAGGACCAAGCCTTAATACATGGACGCCCGCTCTACCAACTGAGCTAACCTAGGCGCCCCCGTTTAAACTTTTAATCCCGTTTCTACGTTAAAGTATGGCGACTCTGTATGGCCCCAAAGAGGAGTGTTTATGAGCACTCTTCACGTCGATTTTCAATGCATTCCAATGGAGAAAAAAATCGCGCTTTCGCGCTGCGCGAATCTCTTAGCCAGGTCATAGCACACGTTATTCCAGTGTGCCTAGAAGCACAAGGCTTTGCCTTGTGCTTCTAGGCACACTGGAATAAGCCCGACGAATAATAGACCAGTGTGCTTTGCACAAGGCTTTGCCTTGTGCTTCTAGGCACACTGGAATAAGCCCGACGAATAATAGACCAGTGTGCTTTGCACAAGGCTTTGCCTTGTGCTTCTAGGCACACTGGAATAAGCCCGACGAATAATAGACCAGTGTGCTTTGCACAAGGCTTTGCCTTGTGCTTCTAGGCACACTGGAATAAATAATCTGTTTAGGAAATACATTCACGTTATTTCCATCGTTTATGCATTTTAGTTAATTCTATATCTCTATTCTGACTCTAGTCTTGTTTAATGCCAATTCATTCCCAATATATGAGTTAGTTTTATTAAAAATATTTCTTCAACAAAATAAATAAATGGAAAAAAAACTCTCTGTGGAGTGAGGCGGCATTACATTCAGTCATCTGATCCACTGTAGATATAAACATATGATATATATATATATATATATATATATATATATAAGCTGTACATGATTGAGTACAGTTGACTCTCATTGAGATTAAACATTTTCTGTTCACTGTGCATGACTTTTTGTTGTTAATAATACATGTAACACATTGCTACACAAATACATTTACTATAAACACATGTACATATCTGTGTACTATTGTACAGGATTGACTTTTCCCAGTAAACTTTGACCAACTGTTGAAATGGGAATGTAAAAAGCTCTGTGTGATATATAACAGCCTTCAGCTAGACAGAACTGACATCCTGGTGTAGTACAGTAAGCAGTCAGTGGCAACAAAACAGATATTAGTATATAAGAAACATTTCCAGGGTTGATGGTGAAAGAACACGTAATCATTTTGACCAGTCCGGCTCACATGATGACAAAACAACTTTTCATTTTGGTGCTGTTGGCCAGTTTACTGACACAATAACTAGATTTTGAAGCATGAATGAAGAGTTTTGCGTGATTTACTACGTTTTGCAGACATGTAATAGAGTTGTGATGTCCCATCAAACAGTTGTGATAATTGCATTTACAGTTTAGAGAAAGTTAAGACTGTTTCAAGAAATGAGCCAAAGCGACTGAGATAATCTGTAGTTCTGTTAGAGTTTGTGTCTCTATTGTTGTCTTTATTTTCTGCTGTGTGGACACAATGACTGAGAGGAGCCACTAGAGGGAGATAGAGTACACATCATCACATACTTATATAGTATTTCTCTCTTCCTGTAATTCTGTGTTTGAAGGTACTTGTACTTTACTTGAGTATTTCAATTTGTTCCATTTTCATTAATGTAGTGGAGGAAAAGTATAAAGCATAAAAATGTGACTTTATACTTCTACTTACAGCAGTTTATGTTTTAAATAAAATAATGAAGATGTTTTGAATAACAGACAGAGAATAAATATATAAGTTATTCTCTTATCTTCTACTTCTACTCCTTTAGTTACAACTTTAGTTACTTTCCAAATTGTCATAATAAACATGACAATCTAATAATTATGATATAAAATATGATGCAGTGCTTTATATTGTCAAATTACAACAACAAAATATATTATAATAAGATAACACTCTGAAAGGAGCATTTCTGTACTGTTGTTATTATGATATTCTAATAAAAATATAAATAATTATTTTTGAATGTTAATTAAATAAAAGTGCCTAAGAAGTCCCCAACATGATTCAGGAGTAACGCTAATGTTTAAAGTTGCATTAATAGGTTTTTGTTGTTGTTCTTTGCCACTTAATTGAATCGGAACAATTTTATACACGTTATAAATATTTAATAAACTCTATACTTTTATGATTATCATGAATCATTATTTTCTCTTTTAATTATTTATATATGCTGTTCTGGCTGTAGTTTTTGCTTGTCCTCTGTCTCATCATCATGCCTTGTTCACTTATCTTCTGTGATGTTGCACTAAAAAACAGAAATAAATTAATAACAATAATAAATAATCTGTTTAGGAAATACATTCACGTTATTTCCATCGTTTATTCATTTTAGTTAATTATATATCTCTATTCTGACTCTAGTCTTGTTTAATGCCAATTCATTCCCAACATATGAGTTATTTTTATTAAAAATATTTCTACAACAAAATAAATAAATGGAAAAAAAACTCTCTGTGGAGTGAGGCGGCATTACATTCAGTCATCTGATCCACTGTAGATAGAAACATATGATATATATATATATATATATATATATATAAACTGTACATCAGCTGTACAAACTGCCTTCATTCAGAAGATCCCAGGAGAAGTAACAAGAGAACATCTCTGTAACATCTTTATGTTTGGCCACAGTGTTGTCTGGTAAATGTCATTAGTCTGTGATGAAGAGTTCAGAACATGGAAGGAAAAGACCGGCCAGGGATGCAGCTCTAACAGAAAATGTCCCCAAGTTCCTCATGAATCCCGTTCATTGTGTGTTTTGTTGTTTGTCGGCGTACTCGGGTGGATGTTCTTCTTCTTTCAACCTGTTGTTCACTCATGGATAGAGCAGATCAGTCATCGTCTCGTCACTCAGAACGAGCCTGAACTCGTGTTCCAGCCCAACTGGACCTCTCCCTCTGTACAGTAGGTACCTCGAGTGCCTTTCTTCAAACAGCAGATAATATTTGTCTCTTGACTTGCACTGTGACTTGTAGAACCTTACTAACCCTCCAGATAACCCTCCCACCCGACCCGACCCGCCCTCCCCTGGTCTGTCCCATCCCACCGAGACCCGGACCCGGTCCCTTCACCTCAGGCTGCCAGTAGTCGATGCAAGTGGAAACTACATTTCAGATTATGCCGTTTAGATTGACCAGATAGTGTTTTGTTGTTGTTTATTATAGGAGTTGCCTTAAATGTGTTTTATTTTCATTTTTACGTGATTTACATTGAGAAGAAGAAAGATCGCTGCAGACACTGGCGAAGGTCAGAGGTCGTTTTAATAAAGAGGGATTGTTGATGATGAGATCTTTGCTCGGTGTGACAACCAGTCGTTTTGTGATGCACTTTTGGTTTGACCAGTATTATTATTATTATTATTATTATTATTATTATTATTATTATTATTATTATTATCAGAGTGTAAAATCCGTCAATCGCATTCATCAATCTGGTTCCTGGAGGCGTGTTGGTCCGGACTCGTTGTCCTGTGACTCGTCCATCGTTCCCTCTGTGCCGTGGTTCTTCTTCTTCTTCTTGTGTTTGGGAGGGATGAGTTTGCTAAATCAGGTCATGTGAGCCGCAGCCTGTGTGTGAACAAACTAACCTGCACCCCGACGGGCAGACTTAGCTTACCCGATTAGCAACATCTGTCCACTCAGTCTGGTGGAGCGCATGCCTTCTTATGCAAATTTTTATACAAGATTTGTCAAATCTTTTTAATATGCATTTGTTTTGTTTTTTAAGTTTTTATGTGAAACTCAAGTCACCTTTTATTTCTTTGAACATTCAAACGTGTGCAGTTTAGCGGTGCGGTGGTCATCCAGCGTGAACATTTCTTCCTGACATCATGTTTTAGTGTCGGTTTTGATTTGGCTAATGCACCATGCTGAATGTTGGGATCCCAGCAGGGCTGAGGCCGAGTCCTCGCTTTCTATTTAGTCTAAAAGTGAATTTATCCAAAGAACACTGCAAATGTGCATTTCTGTTTGGAAGCCTTTTACGTAGTCAAAGCATATCATTAGAAGTTAATTTCTGCGTCCGCATCGTGTGCGTTCACCGAGCTGGAAGAAGACCATTAGTGGGCAGCTGAGAGCTCTTCAGTCAGTATGTGAGGACGTCTTATATGCATTAATTCAGACATGTCCAGTTCCTTCTGTGGCCGATTCTTCTGGAAGCATCCTGTAAAGTCGCTCACTCCGACTCTAGTCTTTTTAGTTTTAAAGCGATCAAGTCATGATTGTGGCCTTCTAGTATTCTGTCGATACATGACATCATCAACCCGTTGTTACCGCTCACATCCATCCTGTCCGGATCCAACCGTACACCTGAAGCTTCTTACCTCATCCACAGCTAATTCCATCGGGGGCGTGTTGAGTGCAAAAAAAAAATAAATGAAAAATAAAAGAAGTCTTTTTTTAATCTTCCATTTGGTGAGATGCATTGTAGCGATATGAATAAAGAAAAAGTTCACCTGGTGTGCTGAATAATGTGTAAATTGGTAATTACACAATCTGAATATTTGTATAATTGTTTGTATTTTTTCATAATGATTTTGGAAAGGAATGTGTTTATTTTTTTGACTTCTGTTCCAGATGTGTCTTCTGTTGGCCTGACATTGTGACTGGTCTGGTGGGATTCTTACCTCTGTATTGAGCCTCTTCTGTGATGAATTCTTTGTATGCAGTGTTTAGGAAATACTGTAGGGAACATGGGGAGGAGTTGATATTAGGAGCATTTGATCAATTTGTATTTATTTATTTTATCATTTTGTTAATAAATTGTGAAAAGCAGCGTGTCGACTTTGTAACTGTTTTAAATCTGACTAAAGTTCACCTGATAATCAGACGTAAAGGGATTCACCCTTACAAACAAGAAGTTTGTTCAAGTGTGCTATTAGTATTTTTATTATATTCATATACTTTCAGTTTACTTTTTATGTACTTATTAGAGATATACTTAACAAAATTATACTTAAAGGACCCATATTGTAAAAAGTAAGATTTTCATGTCTTTTTTGTACATAGACAAATTCAAGTATATTTGGGTTATACTGACAAGTATACATAAAAGTCTAAGTGTACTTGGCTTATACTGAAAAGTTTACAGAAAAGTATATTTGGCTGAGTACCAGATTAATTAATATTTATTTCTGATTTATGACTAAAACAACGTGACACACAGTGCTTCATGAGACACTTTAATTTTCCAGTTGAAGCTTTAATCTCATTTCTAATGATGAATTACAGTGAACAGATGATGTGAAATAAAATCTCTTTAACACTTTACATGAATAAACAAATCAATGTTTGAACCTGCTGTTCAAATACACAGAAACTTCACATTAAAGATATAATCAATAATCAATAATGGTAAACCAAAGAGTAGCCCCTCCCACCACCATCATGTTACTAAATAAACCCATAATCCATGCAGCCAGGCACAAAGAAACAGGAACTCTGCTGACTGCAATGATGACGAGTCCGTCTACGACTAACGGGTCCCGAGTTATGGAAGAGGCGGGGCTAAAGTTTAGGGGCGGGGCTATGAGTGTGTATTGGCATGTAAATGTCCTCAGACCTGGACCGTAGGCCCCGTTCTGACCTGGACCATAGACCCCGTTCAGACCTGGACCGTAGGCCCCGTTCAGACCTGGACCATAGACCCCGTTCAGACCTGGACCATAGGCCCTGTTCAGACCTGGACTATAGGCCCTGTTCAGACCTGGACCATAGACCCCGTTCAGACCTGGACCGTAGGCCCCGTTCTGACCTGGACCATAGACCCCGTTCAGACCTGGACCGTAGGCCCCGTTCAGACCTGGACCATAGACCCCGTTCAGACCTGGACCATAGGCCCTGTTCAGACCTGGACTATAGGCCCTGTTCAGACCTGGACCATAGACCCCGTTCAGACCTGGACCGTAGGCCCCGTTCAGACCTGGACCATAGACCCCGTTCAGACCTGGACCGTAGGCCCCGTTCAGACCTGGACCATAGACCCCGTTCAGACCTGGACCGTCGGCCCTGTTCAGACCCAGACCATAGTCCCTGTCCAGACCTGGACCGTAGGCCCTGTTCAGACCTGGTATTAACATGCGTCCTCAGTGATCACAAGTGGACAGCTCTAAGTACAGGTGTGAACGCACTAAAGACGCATTGAGATCAGATCCCTCAGACCACATTCAGAGGTGGTCTGGGTCTCATATGACCTCATTCTTTTAGCAGTGTGTAGTGAATGTGTCCTGGTCCACATTAAGGACCGTCTACTCTACTGACGTCCCGCTGGGATCCGCGGGTCTCTGAGTCCTCAGGTGAATAGACAGGAAGACGCCTGGCGTCATGGTAACGACCTCTGTGCTCTACTGTATCCTGTCAGTACAACTGTGTTTTATTTAAATATATCTTGTTTCTAGGCTACATATCTACAGACCATCAGACTATTATACACTGTAAAAAAACAAAGTGTGAAATTACGGAAATTTTCCGGCAGCAGGGGCGCCAGAAAATGTCCGTTAAAAAACGGATAAATACTGTCCGTTAATTAACATAAATAAACTGTAAAAAAAAAGAAGCAATTATCTTTATATAATTAGCCTTTATTACTGTAATATTACAAGAAATATTTTACTTTTAACATATATTTATTGTTAGAATAGTCATACACCGTAAATCTAAGACCATTTACATATAAATCACAAATGAAACATGTAATTTTACGTTGCAAAAGCCCAAATTTACATTAACTCTCTTAAGTTTTGCAAAAAAATCTGTATTTTTGCAAGAAATATTTGTACAATTCCATGAAATCCTTTTCTTCTAACATAAATTAATTGTTAAAATAGAGTCATAAACATCTAAAAAACTGAATAATTATCTTTAAAAATGATCAAGAAAAGCTTAAATACAGATATTTACTATTGTGAATACAAAAAAATACTGTAAATCTAAGACCATTTTTATCATCATCACCATCATCATCATCATCATCATCATCATCATCATCACCATCATCATCATCATCACCATCAACATCATCATCATCATCATCACCTATTTCTGTTGTCCTACAGTCACAGAGACCTTCACCGGTAAAACCTTCAGTGGGAGTTCATCCTCAGCGTTAATGAATGGAAACATCCTCTCAGTGAAAGTGTGTGTGTAGGTGTGTATGTGTGTGTTAGTATCAGGATCAGAGAACGACAGCTTTCCTTTGTTCCAGTCCAGATTCACTCTGATCCTCTGGAGCTTCTTCTGGACTACGAGATCAGACCATCCATCTGATGAAGAGGCTTCTATGTATTCACCATCACCGAACCCTATTGTCCATATTCCAGACCGTATGTCTCCCTCCCTCTGGACAGACTCTGCTAACACACCCACTGACCAGCCTGTACAGTCTCCAACCTGGATGTCCCAGCTGTGAGTCCCTGAGTTAAAGCCCTCGGAGCCCAGGACAG